>NC_029791.2:17240916-17254535 GCF_000816755.2 Arachis ipaensis | reverse complement strand
GTTAATAAATAATTATTTATTATAATCTTCATTAATTTAAACTAATATGTATATTTAATGGATAAATATATTTTTGTTGTACTAATCTAATAGAAATTTTATGGTCCGTAAACTTGAACCATCAAAGACGTGGAATCCGATGGTAGAAGACGCCTTACGAGTAATGGAATTATACCACATTTCGAGAATTAGAGTGATTAGAAGATTTTACCCTTTACTACTTGCTCTCGTGAAAAGGTGGAGGTCGGAGACTCACACTTTTGTATTGTCGGTGGGTGAGTTTACTGTTATTTTGGAGGACTTGGCTCATATATCTAGCTTACTGATTGATGGAGAATTTGTGAGTGGATGGACAGATAACAGTCATGACTTTTTGAAAAGACAGCATCGCAATTTTCGGCCGCGAACCCGTTGTCAGTAGTTACTCCAAATCTTATATAAAGCTGGCATGGATTTGCCGTATCAGAGACGCAAAGCCATTGGACACTTTGGACTATATTCAGAAATACGTCAGATGCCAGATTTTCTATTTTTTGGGTTCGACCCTATTTGTGGAAAAGTCAACGACATATGTCTACGCGAAGTATCTATCGTTGTTCCGCATTTTCACCGGATCCACACCTACAGTTGGGGGCAGCATGTCTTGCACATCTTTATAGGGCACTGTGCCGTGCATCATGGTATGATACTAAGGAGATGGATGACCTTCTTAATCTTTTATTTGTTTGGGCATGGGAGCGAATGCCGTGTATTGCGCCCGTTTCGAGACAGTACCTTCCAGTGACTGACATAGCAGTTGCTTGGAGGTAACAGTTCCTATTTTAGTTGTATATTTTATTGACGATGCATACTTGATCGACAGCACATTTTTAAATTTTTTGCAATGTTACGTGTTGTAAGTGGAGTCATTCCGCACGAACCACTGACGAACGGATTTTTGCTAATAAAGAATTCACAATTAAGTTCTCGTTGCAAGTATAGTTTCTAAACTAACAATAATCCTTTCATACAAAAATTTGTTTGTCACTAAAGCAAACCCAATAAAATTAAACCGAAGTATTCCAACCTCGGGTCGTCTCTCAAGGAATTGCAGGGAGGTGTGGTTATTATTGGCTATGGAAAAGTATCTTTTTGGGTTTTTGAAATAAGGTACAAGGAAAGTAAATTGCAAGAAATTAAATTAATAACTAAGAAAAGCTCTTGGAAAGGTATGAGAAGTGGACGTCCTATCCTAGTTATCCTTATCAATTGTGACCTCAATTGTTCATTGCTCCCACTTAGTTAACCTCTAACTATGGAGGAAAGTCAAGTGGACCAATCAATTTGATTCCTCAAGTCCTAGTCAACTCCTAAGGAAAGACTAGCTTTAGAGGGATCCAAATCAACCAGCAACTTTTAATTATCAATCAACAAAGGAGTTTGATAACTCAAGAGTCTCCAATTACACAACCAAAGCCAAGAATATAAAAATCTAACTTAAAACCCTCCCAAGCATTTTGTCAAACACTTGGAAGGCATAACATAAAAACATAGAAAACTAGCAAGGAATATTAAATCTAAATAACCAATTTGCAAGCATCAATGATAACAAATAAAGGAAGAAGCAATAAACCTGAAATACCTCAAATTGCATTAAATGGAAAATCAAATCTAACATGAGAGTTCATAAACTAAAGTATTAGCATAAAGTAATCAACAAGGGAAATAAATAAACTAGAATGCTAAGAGAAATAAAAGTAGAAGAGAGAATAATTAAACTAAGTAGAAATCTGAAATTAAGCAAAGCTAATCCTAAGAATCCTAAAACCTAGAGAGAGGAGAGAGCCTCTCTCTCTAGAAAACTACATCCTATGATGCACGGACACTGACACGGACACGGGACACGACACGACACGGGACACGCCGACACACGAATTTTAAAATCTTACCTGACACGGGGACACGTATACATATAAAATATAAAGTAGTTTTTAGATAAATCGTAATGATATTTTGATATTTTATTGATATTAAAATATAAATTAAAATTTTTAATTATTTTTAATGTCTTATTTAATTATATCAAGTATTTAAAATATTTTTTTGTTTTAATAGATAATAATATATATTATATCTAAATTTATTTTAAGAATATATGTTAAGAATAAGACTGGACACGCTGACACGTGATGGTATTTAGGCGTGTCCAGGTGTGTCTGGACAAGAATTTTTTATTTTTTATTAAGACACGGTTGGACACAGTAGACACGCGTGTCGGACGAGTGTCGGTGAGTGTCGTGTCCGAAATGTGTCTGACACGCGGACACGACAACTCAGCGAAGTGTCCGTGCTTCATAGACTACATCTAAACCTAAAATTATGTGAATAAATTGATGTATGAGTTGTCTCTTGTGTTTCCCAATTCTGCAGCTTTTATTCTGTGTTTTTCGGGCTTGGAACTGGGCCAAAAGGAGCCCAGAAATTGCCCCAGCGCTTTCTGTAAATTCTACACGTGGCGCATGTCACGCGTACGCGTAGGTCACGCGTTCGCGTCGTTTGGTGAAATTCCTTGTCACGCGTACGCATCGCTCATGCGTGCGCGTCGCTGCTAGCTTCTCAAAACTTCATTTTCTTGTGTTCCTTCCAATTTTGCATGTTTCCTTTCCATCCTCTAAGCCATTCCTGTCCTATAAAGTCTGAAAACACTTAACACACAGATCACGGCATCGAATGGTAATAAAGGATAATTAAAATTGACAGTTTAAAGGCCCAGGAGACATGTTTTCAATTATACCACAGAATTAGGAAGGATTTGTAAAACCATGCAAATTATCTGAATAAGTGAGCAAAGAATTGATAAAAACCACTCAAATTAGCACAAGATAAACCATAAAATAGTGGTTTATCAATCTCCCCACACTTAAACATTAGCATGCCCTCATGCTAAACTCAAGAGAAATTATAAAAGAGTGAAAGCAGAATGGTAGAACTTATGCAATGCAACCTATTTAAATGTGAATGCAACGAAATGCAAAATGCTCTACCGACTTGGTTAAAAGTAAAAAAATTCTCCAAGACAAATATAAATCAGATTCCACTAATTTAAATCACACAATAAAAGACAAGTAAGCTTGTAAGAAGATAGCTCATGAAAGTAGGGAACATAGAATCAAGCATTGAACCCTCACTAGTACTGTATATGTACTTTAATTGCTCAAGTGTCTAGGGTTAATCACTCTACTCTTCTCTAGTCATGCTTTCTAAAACTTGTTCTTCATCTAACCAATCAACAAATATTTAGTATACCAATGCAAATATCATGAGGTCTTTTCAAGGTTGTAATGGGGCTAAGGTAAGGGTGAGGATATATGTATGGCCAAGTAAGCTATAATATGAATCCTTGACTAACCTAAGCTCTCACCTCACAAATATTTTGATGAACGGATTTTTGCTAGTAAAGAATTTCACAAATGAAACCTCGTTGCAAGTATAGTTTCTAAACCAACAAAGGATCTTTTCATACAAAAATTTGGTTGTCACAAGTAACAAACCCCTAAAAATAATAACTGAAATATTCAAACCTCGGGTCGTCTCTCAAGGAATTGTAGGGAGGTGTAATTATTATTGGTTATGGAAAAAGTATCTTTTTGGGGTTTTGAATAAGGAACAAGAAAAGTGAATTGCAATGAAAATAAAATGATAAAGAGGTCTTGGCAAGGTTTGGTGGTCAAGGATCTCTGTCCTTATCACTAACCACAACATGAGAATTGATAAGGATCAATCCCATTAAATCATCCTCTAACTAGTAGTAAAGAAAAGTTAAATGAGCTATATCAATCCAAGTCCATAAGTCCTAGCTCTCCATCAATTCAATTAGTGAGAACTAGAGTTAATGGCTCCAATCATCAATTACTTGGACATTAGTAACTCAAGAGTTCCTAAGTTACCATCCCAAGCCAAGAACATAAAATCCTACTCTAACATCCTTCCAAGCATTTTATCAAATACTTGGTAGGCACAAAATAAAAACATAGAAAAGTAATAATAGAATAAGATCTAAAACCAATAATTGTAAGATCAATGATAACAAATAAAAGAAGAAGCAATAAACATGAAATACCTCAATTGCATTAAATATAAAATCAAATCTAACATGGAGTTCATAAATTAAAGTAGCAACACAAAGTAATCAGTAAGGTAAATAAATAAACTAGAATGCTAGAACATTTAAAAGTAGAAGAGAAACTAAATTAAAGGAACATTGAACCTAGAATTGAGAAGAAATAAACCTAAAACTAAGAGAAATCCTAAAACCTAGAGAGAGGAGAGAGCCTCTCTCTAGAAACTACATCTAAAACCTAAAATTATGTGAATGAATGTTGTGTGAATGAATGAATGTGATTCTCCCACTCTGCAGCTTTTAATCTATGTTTTTTGGGCTGAAAACTGGGCCAAAATAGCCTAGAAATCGCCCCCAGTAATTTCTGATACGTCCAGTACGTGGCTCTGTCACGCGTACGCATCATCCACACGTATGCTTGGATTGAACTTTTGCCAGGTCACGCGTACGCGTGATTCACGCGTTCGCATCACCTAAAAGTATGGCAACTATGGCAAATTATATATCATTTCGAAGCCCCAGATGTTAGCTTTCGAACGCAACTAAAACCACCTCATTTGGACCTTTGTAGCTCAAGTTATGATCGATTTAGTATGAAGAGGTCAGGCTAGATAGCTCAGCAATTCCCTTAGTTTCTTGTATTCCTTCCACTTTTGCATGCTTCCTTTCCATCTTCTAAGTCATTCCTGCCCTGTAAACCCTGAAATCACTTAACACATATATCACGGTATCGAATGGTAATAAGAGGGGATTAAACATAGCAAATTTAAGGTCAAAGAAGCATGTTTTCAATCATAGCACAAAATTAGGAAGGAAAATGTGAAGCATGCGAATTATATGAATAAGTGTGAGTTTAGTGGATAAAATCCACTCAATTAAGTACAAAATATTCCACGAAATAGTGGTGCATCAACCACAGTGTGGTTATCGAAGACCACAGCGATATTTAGGCAGGAAATAGACTACATAGATGAGGTTAATATTTTTTCTTTGTGTATGTTAATATCCAACATTAATATTAGGTTTATAATTTTCTAATAATATGTTGCAGTTTGTCTGGCGGTCGTACAAAGGATTGATCATACCCCGACGTGCTACATGGACACCTTGAGGTGTGTGACACTGTTACTCCGTTATTATCATTCGAGTATGTCGAATGACACCCTGCGAACCGAGTTCATGTAACTTTTAATTAATCTTTTTTGTAAGTTTACCTTATTGAACTTTAAGTTATGGTTTTAGAATTAAATTAATGTAATTTTTAATTAATCTTTTATAAGGTTATTGTTTCAAATTTGAAATTATCATTGCAGAAACTGTTAGTTGTAATAACTTATAGAAGTTAACATCGAACTTAATATAAAAACACAATGATCCACGTAGACATTAACTGATAAAAATAACTTAAAAATACAAACACGAGGAACCTCAAAAACATTAATTGATAAAATTAACCTAAACATACAAACACAACGACCAATAAAGATCTAGGGACCACCATCATCACCAACTCCACTCGGTCCAGCATGCTGAGGACATCGACTCCGACTACGATCCTGTCTACCACAGAGATGGCATATCTGAGAACCACGCATTTCTCGTGAATCCATTTTATTCAGGTATCAGGTCAATTTGGAACGTCCTTTTGATGTTCGCCGCAAGGCGGGATTAGCGACCAGTGTCGGTCCCGGATAAGCAGGCCATGTCTCTGGATCGCCTAATGGTGCGAAATCAAATCTGTAAACCTTACGAACCTCTGTGATCTTGTAAACATCATTCATATACAATTGCTAATCAAGACGTTGGTTAGCACAATAAGTAATAACATGGCGACTTGGTAGTCATTCCACCTGAAAGTGCCTGATGAGCGAATAATTTATACGCTTTTTGGCATTGTTTTTACATAGTTTTCAATATGATTTAGTTAATTTTTACTATATTTTTATTAGTTTTTATTCAAAAATTATATTTCTGGACTTTACTATGAGTTTGTGTGTTTTTTTGTAATTTCAGGTATTTTCTGGGTGAAATTTAGGGACTTGAGCAAAAATTTGATTTAGAGGCTGAAAAAGGACTGCAGATGCTGTTGGATTCTGACCTCCCTGCACTCAAAATGGATTTTCTGGAGCTACAGAAACCCAATTGGCGCGCTCTCAATTGCTTTAGAAAGTAGACATCCAGGGCTTTCCAGCAATATATAATAGTCCATACTTTGCCCGAGTTTTGACGACGCAAACTGGCGTTCAAACGCCAACTTCCTGCCCTATTCTAAAGTTAAACGCCAGAAACAGGTTACAACCAGAGTTAAACGCCAGAAACAGGCTGCAACTTGGTGTTTAACTCCAAGAGAAGCCTCTACACGTGCAAAGCTTCAATGCTCAGCCCAAGCACACACCAAGTAGGCCCGAAAGTGGATTTCTGCATCATTTACTTATTTTTGTAACCCTAGCTACTAGTTTAGTATAAAAACTACTTTTAGTGATTTATTTCAGATCTTTTGATCATTTTTGAGACTATCTTTGTATCACTTTTGATCTCTTGATCACGTTTAGGGGGCTGGCCAGTCGGCCATGCCTGGACCATTATCACTTATGTATTTTCAACGGTGGAGTTTCTACACCCCCATAGATTAAGGTGTGGAGCTCTGCTGTCCCTCATGAATTAATGCGAAGTACTATTGTTTTTCTATTCAAATCAAGCTTATTCTTATTCTAAGATATTCATTCGCACCCAAGAACATGATGAATGTGATGATTATGTGACACTCATCACCATTCTTACCTATGAACGCGTGCTTGACAACCACTTCCGTTCTACATGAAAACAAGCTTGAATGCATATCTCTTAGCCTCCTGGTTCACGATCAGAGTCTTCGTGGTATAGGCTAGAATTATTGGCGGCCATTCCTGAGATCCGGAAAGTCTAAACCTTGTCTGTGGTATTCCGAGTAGGATCTGGGAAGGGATGACTGTGACGAGCTTCAAACTCACAAGTGTTGGGCGTAGTGACAGACGCAAAAGGATCAATGGATCCTATTCCAACATAATCGAGAACCGACAGATGATTAGCTATGCGGTGACAGCGTATTTGGACAATTTTCACTGAGAGGACGGACGGTAGCCATTGACAATGGTGATCCCCCAACATACAGCTTGCCATGGAAAGGAGTACGAATGATTGAATGAAGGCAGTAGGAAAGCAGAGATTCAGAAGGAGCAAAGCATCTCTATACGCTTATTTGAAACCCCAACCAATGAATTACATAAGTATTTCTATCTTATTTCATATTTTATTTATATTTTAATTATCAAAATCCCATAACCATTTGAATCCGCCTGATTGAGATTTACAAGGATGACCATAGCTTGCTTCAAGCCGACAATCTCCGTGGGATCGACCCTTACTCACGTAAGGTTTATTACTTGGACGACCCAGGGTACTTGCTGGTTAGTTGTGCGAAGTTGTGAAGAAGAATTGAGATTAGGAACGTGCGTACCAAGTTTTTGGCGCCGTTGCCGGGGATTGTTCGAGTTTGGACAACTGACGGTTCATCTTGTTGCTTAGATTAGGTAATTTTATTTTATTTTTAAAGCTTTTTATTTTCGAAAAAAAATTAAAAAAATAATAAAAATAAATTATTCTATGTTCTTTAGAATTTTTAACTGAAGCTTGGCTAGCCATGTCTAATCTTTTTAGACTAAAGCTTTAGACTAACATTGCATGATTCCTGGAATTCGTATTAAAAATTTTGAATTTCTTTATTTTCTTTTTCAAAACAATTTTCGAAAAATTACAAATTTGTGTTTCTTGTTTGAGTCTTGTGTCAAATTTTAAGTTTGGTGTCAATTGTATCTTTTTAATTTTCCTTTAATTTTCGAAAACTCATGCATTTGTTCTTCATAATCTTCAAGTTGTTCTTGATGATTTTCCTTGTTTGATCTTTAATTCTTCTTGTTTGGTGTCTTTTCTTGTTTTTCATATGCATTCTTGAATTATTAGTGTCTAAAGAATAAAAATTTTTAAGTTTGGTGTCTTGCATGTTTCTCTTTTCTTAAAAACTTTTCAAAAATAAGTTCTTGGTGTTCATCTTGACATTCAAAGTGTTCTTGGTGTTCATCTTGACATTCAAAGTGTTCTTGCATGTTCTTCTTGTTTTGATTCATAATTTTTATGTTTTGTTTCAATTTTGTGTTTTTCTCGCTCCTCATTAAAATTCAAAAATAAAAAATATCTTTCTTTGTTTTACTCATAAATTTCAATTTCAAAATTCTATCTTTTCATATCCTTTTCAAAAATCAAATCTTTTTCATTTTTTTATTATTTTCAAAAATTTTTAAAATTGATTTTCAAAATCTTTTTCTTATTTTTATTTCATATTTTTGAAATTAATGCTAACATTTAATGTTTTGATTCAAAAATCTCAAGTTGTTACTTTCCTATTAAGAAAGGATCAATCTTTAAATTTTAAAATCACATCTTATAGTTTCTTGTTAGTCAAGTAATCAACTTTAATTTCAAAATCAAATCTTTTTAAATTTCCTTTTCAAATCTTTTTCAAATTAAATTTCAAATCATATCTTTTTCAAAAATCAATTTTCAAAATCTTTTCTAACTTCCTATCTTTTCAAATTTGATTTTCAAATCTTTTTCAATTAACTACTTGACTTTTTGTTTGATTTTAAAAGTTTTCTATTTCGATAATATCTTTTTCAAAATCACCTAACTAATTTTCTCTCTCTAATTTTCGAAAACTCCTCCCTACTTTTTCAAAATTCCTTTTAATTAACTAATTGTTTTAAATTTTAATTTAATTTTATTTCTCTTTTTAATTTTTGAATTATAACTTATAATTAAAATAAAAATAAAAATATTTTTCCTTTTATTTTAATTTAAATTTGAATTCTTCTCTCTCTCATCTCTTTCTATTTATTTATTTATCTACTAACACTCCTCTTCCACTCAAAATTCGAACCCCCTCTTCTTCTCTGTGTTCGAATTTTTCTCTTCTCCTTCTTCTATTCTTCTCTTCTTCTACTCACATAAAGGAATCTCTATACTGTGACATAGAAGATTCCTCTTCTTTTCTGTTCTCTTCTTTTTCATATGAGCAGGAATAGGGATAAAGACATTCTTATTGAAACTGATCCTGAACCTGAAAGGACTCTTAAGAGGAAACTAAGAGAAGCTAATGCACAACCCTCTGGAGAGGACCTGACAGAAATTTTTGAAAAAGAAGGAGACATGGCCGAACCCAATAACAATGGTGGAGATGCAAGGAAGATGCTTGGTGACTTTATTGCACCCTCTTCTAACTTCTATGGAAGAAGCATCTCAATTCCTGCCATTAGAGCAAACAACTTTGAGCTTAAGCCTCAATTAGTTTCTCTAATGCAACAGAATTGCAAGTTTCATGGACTTCCATTGGAAGATCCTCACCAGTTCTTGGCTGAATTCTTGCAAATCCATGACACTGTCAAGACCAATGGAGTTGATCCTGAGGTCTACAGGCTTATGCTTTTCCCTTTTACTGTAAGAGACAGAGCTAGAACATGGTTGGATTCATAACCTAAGGAAAGCCTGAACTCTTGGGAAAAGCTGGTCAGTGCTTTCCTGGCCAAATTCTTTCCACCTCAAAATATGAGCAAGCTTAGAGTGGAAATCCAAACCTTCAGACAGAAAGAAGGTGAGTCCCTCTATGAGACTTAGGAAAGATATAAGCAGTTGATCAAAAGGTGTCCTACTGACATGATTCTAGAATGGAGCATCATATGTATATTCTATGATGGTCTGTCTGAGTTGTCAAAAATGTCATTGGACCATTCTGCAGGAGGATCTCTGATGGGACGCAGAAGTTGATGAATTAAAAAATTATTAAATTTGATACGTTGCAAGTATAGTTCTTAATTCACCGAAAATCTGCCTATCAATTTAGAAATGTGTCACAAAGAGTTTAAATCAAAATTACTGGGAGTTTTAAGTCCCAGGTCGTCTCCCAACGAGTTGCAGAGAAGGGTGCTATCTTATTAATCAGATGTTCTAAGGAGTTGAGCTAAGTAAATTGGGATGTAAATTGAGGAAATTTGATGAAATAATCCTTGCATTAAATAATCATAAAAGTATCTGAATGACAAAATTGAACAAAACAAAGAACATGGAAGAATAAAACCAAGTTAAGAAAACAAACTAGAATGATGAAGTCTTGATGAGGAAATAACTCTTCCCAATGTTCCAATGCTAAGACCAATTGAAAATTAAAATCCTAAAAACCTAAAGAGGAAAACCTAAGAGAGTGAAAACTAGATCTAGAAAACTACTGAATGAATGTCTTTTGTTTCTGCATGTTCTCTGACTCTAGTCTGCTGTTCCGGGCCGAAAACTGGGCCGAAATGGGGTCCAAAATTGCCCCCAACGAATTCTGCAGATTATGCAGATCGCACATGTCACGCGATCGCGTCATCCATGCGGACGCGTCATTCGCGTTTTTCCTCGCCACGCGTTCGCGTCGTCCACGCTACCGCGTCGCTTGGGCTTTCCAATCCGCGCGGCCGCGTGAGCCATGCGGCCGCGTCGCTGCGATTTGCTCTCCTTCGCGCGGTCACGTGAGCCATGCGACCGCGTCACTTCTCGCTGGTTATCTCCTCAAATTCTTGTGTTCCTTCCATTTTTTGCTAGCTTCCTTTCCAATCTCCAACTCATTCATGCCCTATAAAGTCTGAAACACTTAACACACAGATCATGGTATCGAATGGAATAAAGGAGAATTAAAAATAAATAATTAAAGTCTCTAGGAAGCAGTTTTCAACATGTAATAAATTCAGGAAGGAAATCTAAATGCATGCTAATTTAATGAATAAGTGGGTAAGGATCATGATAAAACCACACAATTAAACACAATATAAACCATAAAATAGTGGTTTATCAATCTCTTCATCTAAAAACCCCTGCAGAAGCTCAGGAACTCATTGAAATGGTTGCAAATAACCAGTTCATGTACACCTCTGAGAGGAATCCTGTGAATAATGGGACGCCTCAGAAGAAAGGAGTTCTTGAAATTGATACTTTGAATGCCATATTGGCTCAGAACAAAATATTGACTCAGTAAGTCAATATGATTTCTCAGAGTCTGAATGGATTGCAAGCTGCATCCAACAGTACTAAAGAAGCATCTTCTGAAGAAGAAGCTTATGATCCTGAGAATCCTGCAATGGTAGAGGTGAATTACATGGGAGAACCCTATGGAAACACCTATAATCCTTCATAGAGAAATCATCTAAATTTCTCACGGAAGAACCAACAGAAGCCTCAACAAGGTTTCAACAATAATGGTGGAAGAAATAAGTTTAGCAATAGCAAGCCTTTTCCATCATCTTCTCAGCAATAGACAGAGAATTCTGAACAAGGCCATTCTGGCCTAGCAACCATAGTGTCTGATCTATCCAAGACCACACTAAGTTTCATGAATGAAACAATGTCCTCCATTATAAATTTGGAGGCACAAGTGGGTCAGCTGAGTAAGAAGATTACTGAAACTCCTCCCAGTACTCTCCCAAGCAATACAGAAGAAAATCCCGAGAGAGTGCAAGGCCATAACCATGACCAACATGGCCGAACCTGGAGAGAGTGAGAAGGACGTGAGTCCCAGTGAGAAAAGCCTCCTGGGACGTCCTCCAGATAGAAAGGAGTTTCCCTTTGAGGAACCAAAGGAATCTGAGCCTCATACAGAGACCATAGAGATTCCATTGAACTTCCTTCTGCCATTCATGAGCTCTGATGAATATTCTTCCTCTGAAGAGGATGAAGACATCACTGAAGAGCAAGTTGCTAAATATCTAGGAGCAATCATGAAGCTGAATGCCAAGTTATTTGGTACTGAGACTTGGGAGGATGAACCCCCCCTTGTTCACCAATGAACTGAATGCATTAATGAGGCAGACATTACCTCAGAAGAAACTGGATCCCAGAAAATTCTTCATACCTTGTACCATAGGCACCATGACCTTTGAAAAGGCTCTGTGTGACCTGGGGTCAGGGATAAACCTCATGTCACTCTCTGTAATGGAGAAATTGGGAATCTTTGAGGTGCAAGCTGCAAGAATCTTACTAGAGATGGCAGACAAATCAAAGAAACAGGCTTATGGACTAGTAGAGGACGTGCTAGTAAAGGTTGAAGGCCTTTACATCCCTGCTGATTTCATAATCCTAGACACTGGGAAGGATGAGGATGAATCCATCATCCTTGGCAGACCCTTCCTAGCCACAGCAAAAGCTGTGATTGATGTTGACAGAGGAGAGTTAGTCCTTCAGTTGAATGAGGACTACCTTGTATTCAAGACTCAAGGTTCTCCTTCAGCAACCATGGAGAGGAAGCATGAAAAGCTTCTCTCAATACAGAGTCAAACAACTGTCAAGTTATCTGTGAGGCTCCATGAGAACTCACTGTCAAGTTATTGACATTAAAGAAGCGCTTATTAGGAGGCAACCCAATGTTATTTAATTATATCTATTTATTTTCCATTGTTATTTTATATTTTCTTTAGGTTGATGATCATGTGAAGTCACAAAAATAACTGAAAAATCAAAAACAGAATGAAAAACAGCATTAAAAATAGCTCACTCTGGAGGAAGAGCTTACTGGCGTTTAAACGCCAGTAAGAAGCATCAAACTGGCGTTTAACGCCAGAAAGAAGCATCAAGCTGGCGTTAAACGCCAGAAACAGGCTACAGTCAGGCGTTTAACGCCAGAAACAGGCACCAAGTTGGCGTTTGATGCCAAGAAAGGGAGAAAAGCTGGCGTTTAACGCCAGAAACAAGCAGCAGTCTGGCGTTAAACGCCAGGATTGCACTCTAAGGGCGTTTACACGCCTAAATGGAGTAGGGATGCTAAGTCCTTGACCCCTCAGGATCTATGGACCCCACAAGATTCTCACCTATCCCATCTCTCTCTCTCTATCTCTCTCCCACCTTTTCATAACACTCTTCCCCAAATACTCTTCACCAATCACCTCCATCACCCTTACCCATCACCTCTTCACCAATCACATCCATCCACTCTTCCCCAAAAAACCCCACCTACCTCCAAATTCAAAATCCTTTCCCTCCCAAACCCAACCCTAATACACGAAACCTAACCCTCCCCCCACCCCTATATAAACCCCTCATCACTCCTTCATTTTCACACATTACAACCACTACTTCTACCCCTTGGCCGAACCACATATCTCCCTCTATCTCCTCCATTTTCTTCTTCTTCTACTACTTTCTTTCTTCTTTTACTCGAGGACGAGCAAACCTTTTAAGTTTGGTGTGGTAAAAGCATTACTTTTTATTTTTCCATAACTATTTATGGCACCTAAGACCGGAGAAACCTCTAGAAAAAGGAAAGGGAAGGCAATTGCTTCCACCTCCGAGTCATGTATTCATTTCAAAGGTCCATCAAGACCACTTCTAAGAAGTTGTGGCCAAGAAGAAGGTGATCCCTGAGGTCCCTTTTAAGCTCAAAAGGAGTGAGTATCCGGAGATC
>NC_029791.2:17183295-17202407 GCF_000816755.2 Arachis ipaensis | reverse complement strand
ATGTGCTTGTGGCGTGAAGGTGTCAAGTGAAAAGCTTGAGACTGAGCGATTAAAGTCGTGATCCAAAGCAAAAAGAGTGTGCTTAAGAACCCTGGACACCTCTAATTGGGGACTCTAGCAAAGCTGAGTCACAATCTGAAAAGGTTCTCCTAGTTATGTGTTTGTGGCATTTATGTATCCGGTGGTAATACTGGAAAACAAAGTGCTTAGGGCCACGGCCAAGACTCATAAAGTAGCTATGTTCAAGAATCAACATACTGAACTAGGAGAATCAATAACACTATCTAAATTCTGAGTTCCTATAGATGCCAATCATTCTGAACTTCAAAGGATAAAGTGAGATGCCAAAACTATTCAGAGGCAAAAAGCTACTAGCCCCGCTCATCTAATTGGAGCTAAGTTTCATTGATATTTTGGAATTTATAGTATATTCTATTCTTTTTATCCTATTTGATTTTCAATTTCTTGGGGACAAGCAATAATTTAAGTTTGGTGTTGTGATGAGCGGATAATTTATACGCTTTTTGGCATTGTTTTTACATAGTTTTAAGTATGATTTAGTTAATTTTTACTATATTTTTATTAGTTTTTATTCAAAAATCACATTTCTGGACTTCACTATGAGTTTGTGTGTTTTTCTGTGATTTCAGGTATTTTCTGGCTGAAATTTAGGGACCTGAGCAAAAATTTGATTCAGAGGCTGAAAAAGGACTGCAGATGCTGTTGGATTCTGACCTCCCTGCAGTCAAAATGGATTTTTCTGGAGCTACAGAAACCCAATTGGCGCGCTCTCAATTGCATTGGAAAGTAGACATCCAGGGCTTTCCAGCAATATATAATAGTCTATACTTTGCCCGAGTTTTGACGACGCAAACTGGCGTTCAAACGCCAACTTCCTGCCCTATTCTGAAGTTAAACGCCAGAAACAGGCTGCAACCTGGCGTTTAACTCCAAGAGAAGCCTCTACACGTGCAAAGCTTCAATGCTCAGTCCAAGCACAGACCAAGTGAGCCCGGAAGTGGATTTCTGCATCATTTACTTATTTTTGTAACCCTAACTACTAGTTTAGTATAAAAACTACTTTTAGTGATTTATTTCAGATCTTTTGATCATTTTTGAGACTATCTTTGGATCACTTTTGATCTCTTGATCACGTTTAGGGGGCTGGCCATTCGGCCATGCCTGGACCATTATCACTTATGTATTTTCAACGGTGGAGTTTCTACACCCCATAGATTAAGGTGTGAAGCTCTGCTGTCCCTCATGAATTAATGCGAAGTACTACTGTTTTTCTATTCAACTCAAGCTTATTCTTATTCTAAGATATTCATTCGCACCCAAGAACATGATGAATGTGATGATTATGTGACACTCATCACCATTCTCACCTATGAACGCGTGCCTGACAACCACTTTCGTTCTACATGAAAACAAGCTTGAATGCATATCTCTTAGCCTTCTGGTTCACGATCAGAGTCTTCGTGGTATAGGCTAGAATTATTGGTGGCCATTCCTGAGATCTGGAAAGTATAAACCTTGTCTGTGGTATTTCGAGTAGGATCTGGGAAGGGATGACTGTGACGAGCTTCAAACTCGCGAGTGTTGGGCGTAGTGACAGCCGCAAAAGGATCAATGGATCCTATTCCAACATGATCGAGAACCGACAGATGATTAGCCGTGCGGTGACAGCGCATTTGGACCTTTTTCACTGAGAGGACGGACGATAGCCATTGACAACGATGATCCCCCAACATACATCTTGCCATGGAAAGGAGTACGAATGATTGAATGAAGGCAGTAGGAAAGCAGAGATTCAGAAGGAGCAAAGCATCTCTATACGCTTATCTGAAACCCCAACCAATGAATTACATAAGTATTTCTATCTTATTTTATATTTTATTTATATTTTAATTATCAAAATTCCATAACCATTTGAATCCGCCTGACTGAGATTTACAAAGATGACCATAGCTTGCTTCAAGCCGACAATCTCCGTGGGATCGACCCTTACTCACGTAAAGTTTATTACGTGGACGACCCAGTACACTTGCTGGTTAGTTGTGCGAAGTTGTGAAGAAGAATTGAGATTAGGAACGTGCGTACCAAGTTTTTAGCGCCGTTGAGATCACAATTTCGTGCACCAGTGCCCATAGTCATACGTCCGCTACGCAAGATCAACTGCCAACACCTTTCTATTAGGCATTTCACCCACCTCAAACACGTCGTTTTGTTTATCAAACCAGTGTATAACTATATTTTCAACACGTTACATATTTGCTTCTATCCACTATTGTGCAAAGGCAGAGTAAGTAAATTCAGCACGCTTGCGATGATGAGCTTCGGCACTATTCTGCGTAAATAGCTCATTTAACTAATAATATGTTGCTTGGACGAGCGCCAACACAGGGAGGTTTCGGGCACCCTTCAGCACTGAATTAATGCACTCGATAGGTTCGTCATCATGTGGTCCCATCGATGTCCCTCGTCAAATGTCAATACCCAATTTCTGAGTTTAATGGCATCGCACCACTGTGCATATACCTTGTCCCACTCTTACAACCTCTTATAGTTGATGTGGTACTCCTCTACCATCCTTGAATACCCTATGTTAACAAGAAGTTTTTGCAAGTGCAGAACTTTGAATGTCTTTAAGAAGTTGCTACCGATGTGTCTAAAACAAAACATCCACCATGCTTTTGGAGGTTGCCAATCACCTCCGGAACGATTTACTGCTGCCCAGATTAACTTTTGTCGGTCTAAGATTATACCCACACCATCTCTTCTAATAACATGTCTTCGTAAATTACTGAGAAAAAAGTCTCATGCATCAGTGGTCTTGCCCTCCACGAGGACAAAAATAATAAGCACAATGTTCTGGTTCCCATCTTGTGCAATAGCAACCAAAAGTATACCTTTGTACTTTTCGTAAAGGTGTGTACCATCAACCTGAACCAAAGGCTTACAATGCTTGAACGCTCTAATGCATGGATTGAAACTCCAAAATATGCGGTAAAGTATCCTGACATCGTCTGCCTCCTCACTCCCGTTGTATACGGGTTGTGTTTTTATTTGAGCAATTAAGCCAGGCATCTTCTGAACCATAACCACCATGGCAAAGCTTGGCAAGAATCTTCCCAACCACCAAAAATTTTGGCTATAGACTTCTGCTTTGCCAACCAAGCCTTTCGGTAACCAACGGTGTAGTTGAACCTTGACTGAACTTCCGCAGTTATAGATTTCACCTTGATGGACGGGTCGGTCTAACCCAATGGCCTTAAAGCCTCAGCAACTGTGTCCGAATCCAACTTAGAATGATCATATGAAATCGTTTCCATGGTGCACGTGTGCCTACCATTGTATCTGCGTATCTTCCAACAACCTTTTTTCCATATCAAGCTGGCTCGGATAAGCCAATCACACTCACGCCCTTACATCTATGGCTTAGACTCAAAACACATTGTAGTCGACTCCTCTAGAGATAATGTAACTTCTAATTGCTGCGATGACTGACTTTCTAGAACTATATTCCATTCCAATCCTGAACTCCCCGTCCTCAGGATCAGCAACACCTTCACAAAATAGAAATCATCACTCATTGATCAATCCGAAATATAAATTAAGAAAAATATATTATTCACTCATCCCGTACCTATGTTTGCATATTTGGAAAATTTCGGTGCATGCATAGCGTCAAGATCCAAGTTACGTATAAAAGGTGAAACGTCCATTGGTTGACTAACTATGGGAGGAACCACTACATTCTCCACTGCTGCCTCACCCCCCACATCACCATCCTCGTCTTCATCACCGGCTTCATAAGTAGCTTCAAAATCCTCTTCGCTATCACTATTCATTCCTTCATACACTTCAGCTCTATCATCCTCTATATCTAAATCATTTTGAATCCCATCTACCTTTACATTTTCAAACTCAGTATACAGATCAATCTTTGGTTGTCGCACCTGAGTCTGTCGGTGAATATGGAACATATTCTACATACTTGCTTTGTCAATGATCAGCATAATAACAAACTGTATTAGACCACCAAAAACTATAACAGGATTTCGGTACAGAATATTGCTCACTCTCCTCAACATATCGTTCTCCATGCTTTGACAGAGACTATTCTGAAGCTCCATGAACGACATAGTGTATGGAACCACAAACGAAAACGGATTGTCATATGCAAAGCTCACTCCCTCATGAGTATTCAATATAATTTCACCATTGTAATATACCACCGAATTTGCGGTACCCTCCATCACACCAGAAACACACTCAAACAACTTTTCTCTTTGCAATAAAATGGTACCAAACTTTGCCTTATATAAGGAGAGCACTCAACCATGTATTGCATCGCTAATGAATCAGAGTGCGACAAGTAAGCATCACGCGCCCACGTGCTGACTCCAAACTGTGCATCTGACACGTCCACCATCTGTAAATACACCAAATCAGTGTTATTAAAATTGAACTGGACCGACCGATTCAACCGAAAAATCGATAAACTAGAACTTATACCGGTCCGATCCAATCCAATGCTTGGATCGTATAAAGTAAAGAACCGGTATGAACCAGTCAAACCTAAAGTGAACCGGTGAAAACCGATCAAACTCATTAAAGACTAGTCCGACCAAACCGCTTGGAATTTAAAATTTTCACAAAATGCTTAAGGTGGATTCGAACCTTCTCCTCAATAAAAAAAAATGTCATTCACAACCACTAGGCTATCATTCTTCTTATTAATATATGCAAATTATAATACATATAGATATCTTTCATCAAATAATTTACTTCTATTTAATTTATTTTAATTTTAGTTATAAACTCACTTATTCTTAAATTAATTATATTTTTATTTAACAATAATTATAAACTCATTTTTTTCTTTTCATAATTATATAATATCTATTAATATTATTTTTTTAATAAATGCTTGTAGTATATAATAGTATAATAGATATAAACTAATTAATAAATTATTGAAATTTAAAAATAATAGTTATTTTAATATAAAAACAAAATAAAAATATTTATGATAGAATAAAATTAACAAAATACTTATTGTTCTTATTCCATATTATTTTAGAATAGCTAGATATTCTTAAAATATTAATGAAAATATATATTTTAAATTTTAATTTTAAACTTTTGACTTTTTATTTTTATTTTTTATTTACATAGAATTGAATTAACCGGTTCCACTAGTAATCCATCAATTGAACTGATAACTTAATGATCTAATAACCTGACTGATTCGATCACCTATTTAATTTTGACAACTTTATATCAAATATATCCATTTTTATTAAAAACACCAATAATATTTCTAGATTATAAAAAGTGAGCCACAATTATTTGTGCTACACGGGATTTTTTTTATAAAATGGTGGATGATGTCAATATTATCTTTTGCACTAATGCAATGATCTTATTTAGCCCAAAAGATGCCGTAAAAAAATTAGTCCAAAAGAGAATATAAAAAAATATGATAGACGTAAAATATCATTATAAATAAGACAATACATTTAATGTACATGTCATGAGTATTGAATATTTAATGAAGAAAGAGAATCTAATATGAATAGAACATATAAGTCATTTTCATATAATTGTCTTTATATAAAATTAATAATTTAAAATTATTAAATAATAATTTAGTCAAACGTATTAAATTATCTAACACTTTTCAACTAGTACGTAGTCTCTGCAATAAATAATATATGTACTTAGTTTTGGAAGGAAAAAGAATAACAAGTTAACCTGACAAAATCGAGGGACAAAATCCACTTTAGTTTATTCAGTTTTGGTTTCGTTTAGGTAGATCGGATTGGATATGGTCAAAAATTTGATCCGATCCACATAATTTTCATTGGATTGGATCGAATATGATATTTGCATTTTTAGGGGTCAGATCCGATTTGGTCCGATCCACACATTTGCGAACCAGATTGGATATCGAGTATATCCGCATAATTGAACCTTCTCTTTTTAATCATATTTCTATGTAAAAAATTCAATAAAAGTGTTTCTTTCACACTTTTAAACCTATTTATTCCTAAAGTATTTTTAATCAAACTTTTTTCTAAATAACAAAAATAAAATAATACAATATATGAATAATAACTACTAACTAAAACATACAAATAAGTAAATATAATACCAAACATTCTAACAAACGCTTCCAATAACAAGTGAAGACAACAAGTACTAAAATACTAAATGTCTCATTTAAAATAAAACAGCAACACTATAACACAATAAAAGTCTAAATAATCTGCAAATGCTTAAAATAAAACAATAGTAAAACAAGTTGATCCCTTCTTAAATTAGCAGCCATCAAGTAATTTCAGCAATCATGTATTCCTATTAAGAAAATACTAATTGAAAAATTAGTAAAACATGTTAGAATAAATTGAAAAAGAAAATAATCGAAGTTATTATACACTAATACAAGTACTTTGTTATAATACCTAAGATGGTTTAGGAAAATGCAGTTGACTTTGAACTTCAGAATCTCCAACACTAGTAACTCCAGAAATTCTATTCAATTCAACAATAAAATATGTTAAAAACAGAGGATGGAGATCAGGAGATGTGGCAGGAACTTAGAATGGAGGAGGTCAAGAACAGAGAACGGAGGATGTCAAGTCAAGGAAGCCAGAGGACGAGAATGCCAGCGAGAACCATGAACCACCACTACAAGAAAAACACCCATTCAGGTACACTTGAAAAGTGTAGCCAAAAGTGAAAAAAAAATGATGCCTTAGGCTACGGCTACGCTTTTTGGGCTACGGCTACGCTTTTTGGGGTGATTCCTATTCGGCCGTTGCCTATTCTCAAAGGCTACGCTTTTCTGCAACAAGGGCTACGCTTTTGGAGTTTGAGAATAGGGTACGCTTTTCAAGTGATGCTGTCCAGGACCAAAGGCTACGCTTTTCAGCTTCCATTTTTACCAGAATAGGCTACGCTTTTTAGTGCTACTGCATCACTTGTAAAGCGTAGCCACATTGTATACTTACCGAGAAAAATATTTTTTCATAATTGAAAAACTTTTATAAAGTAATCAGAAAAACAGGAAATAGTTGCCATAGAAAATAATGCATGTCTTGTATACATCACAGTTATCTGCAATCTGCATGTACCATCTTTAGCCTACAGCTTCTAAAGTTTACAGGTTGTTGTAAGATAGAAAACCTGAACATTTAAACAAAATGAAAATTTACATTCTAATGTAAAAAAAAATGAAAAAAAAGAAGTCATTTTGGTATAAATCAAATTCCCCCATTACAAATGACCATTCCCCTTGTGCACAACAGTGGTTCTTTCATAACCAAATGACATCAACAAAAACGGGGCCTTGCTTGCTTCTCTGCATTCCATGGCATATATGAAAATATCTGTTATGGTTACTAAGGAAAACATTCAGCTTCACAATAAGTTGCACCATCAAATATCTAGCTGATCAAGATCAATCGTGTTTGCGCAATTTCTTATCAGATCCTTCCGAACATCCACCTATTAAAAGCAAACATTGTTTAAAAAGAAAAACAAGAAAGATTACGATAATACAAGTTTATTGGTGATTCAACTATGGAAACTGATTCTCTTAAACTTTTACATGACTTTGTTCCTTGTGATCTGTCATCTCTCTACTGATTTAAAAGGTGGAATCCAAACAATACATGAGATATCCATATGAAATAGTAAATAAAATCTAAAAGTAGTCAATCAGGTACCATATGAGAGATTCATACCAGCAGCATATCCCTATTATGGAGCAGCATTTTCAATGGTAAGTATCTTCCTCTCATTCTCATACATTGCTATAAATTTGCCAATTTTGACTAGTTGGCACCTAATGTAATGGTAACTATTTGATTGTGACGCAGATGGCAGGTTTCTTCATCTTCACTGCTATTCATCTATACCACAAGTAGTTGTAAACCCTTTGATCCAAGATAATGTAGTATGTAGCACCATAACGATTGGATTTGAATGCTGAGATTGAAAATTAATTTTGACTAGGATATAAAATGCAAATTTCTAATTTATTATAGAAGTGATTCCAAACCAGCTAACATGCTCTTATCCATGATTCAACCAGGGATTTTGGAGAAGAAATTCAAACCCAAGGAACGAAATTGAAACCAGTTAACTAATAATAATATAGGATGAAACTAAAGACCAAAAAGAAATAGAAAGCAAACAAAACTTAACTAAAGATGAAGCAGAAATTTGTGCAGAAGATGAAGCTAAAGACCTTGTAGTTCTTCTAGGAATTTGTGCAGCTTCCTCTGAATTCATATTTCTTCTGATAAAATCAACAATGGAATCATCAATTTGGAATCAAAAGTGATCAGAAGGACTAATAAAAATTAAATAAGAAAGAGTTATCAGAAGCACTAATAATATGCCTTATAATAAAAAATAATATGCATAATAAACTAAATTCACTAATGAAACCAACAAGAGTGATCAGAAGCACTAATGAAGCAGAGCAGTTTTTTAAGAATTAGCAAGGAAAGAAAACTAGAGATGATAATAACATAAAGCTAAGGCCTGTAACATCTTTGCTCAGCATAACCAACTAGCAGTGAGATATGAAAACAAATGAAGCATAGACACTAGATAGAAGTTTCAGAAGAACAAAATTTTCCATTCACAAACAGACAAAATCTTCTCCCACAAAGACTTGAAAAACCCTCTCCTTCCATTCTCCATCCAGAAAAACGTAAATAAATGACCATTTTCTCCCTATTCCACAACTTAAAAGACAGTACTACCAACAACAAAAGAATCAATAACAATAAGATTATCCCTGCTCTAAACACACACAAAAATTTTGGTCCAATCAAACTAGACATATTTGAACTATATCAACTCTTCTAGTAATCAAGTCATACCCTAGTAGTGAAAATGCTCCTCAAAGATAGTTTTATATTTTATAACATTCACAATGCTGCAAACCCAGCACCTTATTTCATAGAGAAAAGTCTAAACCAAAAGTATTCCAACTACATCAAGTCTCTAGACTTCTACTGATCTGCTAAAAGTTCTAAAACTCAGTTCACTAGGAACGAAGATTCTCAAAGCTTTTTTTCTGTAGCAATATTAATTACCTGTATGAGATTCATCGTGTTAGCAGAAAGGACACTAATAACATCAAAAGCTCAACTCCTTTTCGCACAACAATGAAATCAAACCTTTGAAAAGCTCAACTCCTTTTCTGATTCAGCACTAAAAGAATGCATTGCCTTCAAGATTGTTAAATGTTAGTGACATCAAAGTAATCCTCAAGAATCAAATTGATACTTCAAAAACAAAATACAATAAAATAAAAATTCAAGAACCACAATGGGGATTTACTCATTGTTTTGTGATATCACATGCCACAAATTTTTATCAATGCTCAATAGTTCTAGTTTCTATTTCAGTAATGTAATAAGTAAGCCAGATTTTCATGGTAATGTTTGATTTCCATGACTGAAGTAATTAATCAGTTTTCAATATGTTAAGCAATTAGAAACAAGGAAATGAAATAGAGAGAAATGATAGGAATAAAAGTCAGAATAAGCAACCCCCACCCCCAAAAAGTCTCAGAATAAAAAACACCAGAAAAGATGAAGCTCAAACATGTTCCAGTTATTCCATTTCCAGCACAAGGGCATGTGAACCCTCTAATGCACTTGTCTCATAAATTAGCACAACATGGCTGCAAAGTTATCTTGCAAGAAAATATGCAAGAGCTCATTGATGATGGAATCATGGATACCAATGGTAAGAGTTATAATTTTCACTCTTTACTCAACTTTACTATTTCGGATAAATCGCAAAAACTACTCGTGCTAAATTTCATAGAACTACAGAACATTGAGAACAAAATTGGAAATGAAAGTGATTTTAGTTTAAACCATGTTGTAGATGTACAAATTAACATGTCCTTAAAATGAATCAAGCAAGAATATATTATCATTTTCTCAGTTATTCACTTTTTTATAATAGATGATGATACAGAACAGCAGCATTAATGCATAAAAGTTTAGTAAATTCCCTTCATGCTGTGATTATTGAAAGGTATCAAGAAAAATTGAACACTTGTTTACAATCTAGTTAAATCTAAAGAGACAAGCAAAATTGTATGAACAGATCTTGCAAAAATTTAGTTAAATATAACGTATTTTTGAAATGTTTTAGTACTATCACAGTATCCTTATCCTCCACAGCTATTCTAATTTTCTCTCTCAAGTCTTGACATATTCTTCTTTTATCACAAACTCCTACCACTGTTAAGCTAGTAAAAAGAATATAAAGTACAAGCATTCGGATTTTCATCTGTTTTGTCTATTAATAATTAATGTCTCACAGTTCTTACTATAACATATCAAGGGGAAGGAACGATTTGATATTAGGGACAAGCACAAGAATTAACCTATGAGATCGCAGGAGAGTCAGGACAGTAAAGTTAGCATCTGTAAGGAGGATGTTCCCCTGGGCATAGAGTTCTAATATAACATAGTTTGCATTCTCCCCCAATCCAAATTGAAAGAGAATAATCTGACACAGTTTAAAGAAAACAAAAATCAAAACATAAAATAAATTTCTACAGATTAATAGGAGAACAAAAAAGGTAGGGGTAATACCCTATCATAGCCAAGCTGCCTAACATCTTCAATCCTCCTAGTCCGAATATGCTTCCTCAATTTGAGAGTAAAACCAGAAGGAGTATTGTTGTCACTATAATAATCATGATCAAACAACCAATTAAATTAAGATCACTGAATGCTCTATTATTAAAATTGAAACTATAATAAATAAATTAGAACGTAATGATGTGAAGATTGAAGGATTACCGCATGTACACATTGGTGTACAATCTGACGCCACTTTCCATGAGAAGGAGGACCTTTTCGCTTTCGCCGGATTCCAAAACTCCGCTACTGTTCATCAGCTTGAAGACATACGTCTGCATAATAAGATTGAGATCAAAATCAAAATTAAAATAATTAGTAAGGATTTAATTTTGATTGAAGATTAGAAAAAAAAAGAATATGAGAATAGAGAAGTGTTTTTCCTACCTTGGGAGTGAGGTCGTAGACATTGGAGCAACGCAGTGTTGATCCGCACCTTCACCATGTTTGTGTTGTGTGGGTTTAGGGTTCGGTGGATGGCGATGGCGATGGCAGCGTTGCGACGGTGACCCCCTTTCACTCTCTGTTCTCTCGCTCGCGCTCTCATCTCTGTCTTTCTCCTCTCCTCCCTCTGGTTCACTCATTCTCTCGGATCTTGGTGTGTGCGTGGCGAAGGTGAGTTAGGGTTAGGGTTTTGAACAATTAATTGGAAGGTGAGTTGCGAAGGTGAGGGGGTGAAATTTTTCTCTGATCTGATCATCTGATGGCGAAGAGAAGCGCAGAGAGGACGACGAGAAGCGCAGAGATCGACGATGGTATGGGCGGCACGTGACGATCAGTGCAGGAGGGTTCACGACGGTGTGAGCTTCACGATCTTCACGATGGTGTGGCGCTGAGTGGTGAGTGGGGACTGGGGTGCGATGATCTTCGCGACGGTGAGGCTTCACGATCTTCGCGCGGTGCAGGAGGCAGGGTTTTTTGAAAGGGTTTCCTTTGTGTTTTGGACTTGGAGGGTTTTCTTCTTTACTGAAAGGGTGACTTCTGAGCTTTGGAGTGAAAATTTTCACCAAGTGTGAGATTACAAAGTGTGTGTGCTTTAGACCGGGAAAAAGTTAAGAGGAGGGAAAAAATTCACCTAAGTGTTAAATTTTTTATTCTAGACACATTAGGCATCACTTTAAAAACATACTCAAAACTTAATAAATAGGCTACTCTCTAAAAGCGTCTCCTTTGATACGAAAAGTGAACCTATAGATATCAACCTACGGCTACGCTTTATAAGTGATTTCTAAAATACCTAAGGCTACACTTTTTAAATGATGCCACAATTGTGTATCCTTTTCTCTTATAAAAAGGCAACACGGAAAAAAGCGTAGCCTATTCTATGAATAGACTACGCTTTTCAAATGTAGCTTAAAAAAAGTGTAGCTGAATGAGTATTTTTCTTGTAGTGCACGAACCAAGGTCGTAGAGGAAGCAGCGGTGATCGGCGAGAACGCGACAAAGGAGGTGAACCTGACTACGCGACTTCGCGAGGAACAACTCCGACAAGAAGCATGCCACGAAGAGGGAAGAACATAGGAGATCTCTAGCGAGCAACTTCCGAGGTGATCAGAATGACAAAGACGAAGTGGCCAATGGGTGGTTTGGTATCTCTGACTCTGAGGATGGGAGAGAGATTAAGGGTGAATGGGTGCAGGTAGGGGTGAATGGGTAAGAGATTGGGGGTGAATGGTTGCAGGTTGGGGTTATAGCACCGTGAAGAGTGAAGTGTGTAAGAAGTGAGATTAGGGTTAGGTTAGGGTGAAATGTGAATTGAATTCCTAAAAGGTTGAGAAAGTAACATATATATTTATTTATTTATTTTAATTAATATTGTGTTAATCTGCAGATCCGCGTATCGGATACGTGCAACATCCCATTATCTTAATCCTTATGTCATGCCGTAAAGCCAATGATAACAAAGTTCCATGACAGATCTAAAGCTTATATAATAATATATATTGAAGAAAATAGTAATACGAGAAGCCCGATGGAAAAATATATGATGGTTTCAGTGGCTAAGAGAGGGAGGAGTTGAATCTTAGCCCTCTTTTTGTTGCTAACACTTGCTGAATTCAGAGGAGACTTTTCTGTTTTAGCTCGTCTCTGGACACGAGACTTTTTTCTTTTATCTCGTCCCTAGTCACGAGACTTTTTGTTTTGTCTCGTCACTTTGCACGAGACATTTTTAGTTTTTGCTCCTGTACAGTAGAAAACAGAAATGGAGTAGGAGAGATGAGAGATTACACCCAGATATATCCTGGTTCAGCTGCTAAGTGCAGTGCAGCCTACATCCAGTCTCCATCACAACCATGATGGAATTTCACTATAATCAACCTGATTACAAACTGTAAAGTGCTAACCCAACTTACAAGGGGATTCCCACAGAATCATGAAACTCAACATAGATGAACAAAGGAACTCTAAGACATCTATGGCTTTTTCTTTTAATTTTGCACTCTCTGCCTTTTTCCGCTCTATGGCTTTTTTCATACAAACCTCACTGTTTTCCTTTTTCCATGAGACTCAAGACATGACAAAATTAAACAGAAAATACTAAATAGAATACATTGAAGGAGAAGAGAAAACTGTTAGCTCAGGTAGCTCTGAGAACACTGTGCCTTGCACTCTCAAATTTTCTCCTTGCTCCAAACAGTGGTTGTTCACCCTTAATATAGAAGAGGGAAGCCTCCACTTATTGAAGCCAACAACCGAACCAACTTCTTCCTCCTTCAACAAACAGAACCGGTTCGGCCACATAGAGAGAGAAGAGATAACCATGCAAAACCCAACATGCAATTACCTCTAGTCCTTTCTTGATCATCACCCTTCATCAATCCGAGCTCTCCATCCTTGGCTTGCTCTCCAAGATGGATTTCTGGCCCTTGATGCTTCATGATGATAATGACTTCATCTGCTTCAATCTCTGCCTTAACCATCACTTCGCCACTCTAGCTACTCCCTGTGGTGGTTAAACAGAATCAAAGTCAAGCCATGCTTCAAGAATCTCCCTTGCTGGCCGAATCTTTACCTTCCATTTTGAGCATGAAGAACTCAAGATAACCTCACCAAATCTAACCATATTTGGTGAGTATCTTAGTCACAGCTCATTTTTATTTTAGTATGTTTTCTTGCCATCATCAGCTTGATGGTCTTGATGCATGCAACTTCTTCCTTTTCTTGGTTGATGAGCATAGCGTCCATAGTTTCCTGGACAAGGACCGAAGGAAGAAGAAGAAAGAGATGAGAGAGAATGTGAAGTTAAAGTAAAAGCAATTAAATGAAATTGAAACATATTGATAGATTACTTTTACTTCCCTTGCTTTGAGTAGCGTATAGCATTAATCATAATGACTCCCTATCAAATCAAAGTCAAGTTCTCTCTCATGTTTCCAAGGCTAGCTTATTAAGTTTTGAAATCCATTCTTAGAAAGCAATGGAATCTGTTGGAAAGCATGAAGCCTATTTGCTTTCTTAGTTTCGGACCAGGCTTGGAACCATTCAACACTAATAAGACTTGGGCTTGCAGTATTGAAATTAAAGCTGGCCCAATTAATAACATTTGCTTTCCTGATAAAATTTATTTCGGATCAAGCATAGAGCACATAAGAAAGCATTTGTTTGGGCTTGCAATAATAATATTTATTCTGGCCCATTTAATAATTCAGCCTCATGGTATAAGAGACATGTAGCAAGACTGATCATTGGGCTTAAACTAGAAACTCATTTTTCGGCCCAACATAAAATCTGCACAACAAAATTATTAATTAAGCAAATGTGAATTAAGATCAAATTAATAATTTTGTATTTAAATATTTCAATAATGTTTGTTCATTATCAAAATTAAATAAGAGTTTTCCAAACTCATCAATCTCCCCCTTGATGACAAACATTATCAAAATTGAAATGGAAAGAAATTTAAAGATTGAGTAAAAAATACTCCCTTTGATTTTGAATTTCTCCCCCTTTCTAAATGTCACATTGCTCCCCCTTGATGTGTGCTTATTTTACCAAGGAAAACATTAACCTGTAACATTTGGATCAAGCTTCAAGTAACAATGTTATTTAGCATATTTTATGATGCTAAATGCTTGATTTATGAACAGTTTTTAATTGATAATCAAAACTCATTTGATATCATAACTGATTTACTGCTCAAACATTTTCATACAAACAAAAATCTATCCAAATATTTTCCAAACATTTCTCGTTAGTATATCAGAGCAAAACAAAATGATGGAAAAAATATTTGAAGTATACATGATCAAAACAAAGCAGTTTTAATACATTACACAATTTAAAGGAACTGCCAAAAATAAGTTTTCAATTCAATAAGTTTATAAATGATGAGTCAACAGCCAGGCATTGAAGATAAATCAAACATCATTATAAACCAAATGCCAAATTAGTATTAACTAATCATGATAAACCAAATGCTTCATGCAGTTCAAACAGCAGGGACCATAGTAAAACAAATGCTATAACAATATTCATTTTTTGAACACATGCATTCTTTGAATCAAGCGAGATCATAAATTTTCAATTTTGAAAATTTCAGCCCCTGTTCTCATCCCCTGTTTTTCCAGCCCCTGTTTTGTTTCAATTTCAATTTTGGGAACATAAATTTCCTCCCCCTTTTGTCATCATGGGGGCACCTACACAAAACATGATCAACATAGCAAAATATTCAAAGTAAAGTAGCAAAAGTATATCACAGTATCCTAGAGATTATCCTAGAGCAGTGAGTATCAAGTCATGCTCCTACAAAAAACAAATTGAGCCTAATGGAGCCAATATCAAACAGAGTAAAAACAGTCATTTAATCATCAGAAAAATTAATATCTTCTTCCTCAGCGCCTCCTTCACTTTCACCGTCCAGATCCTCCTTAAGAGATGCTAGCATCAGGCCGACCCTTTCTTTGCAATTTTTCCAAGCTTTCTCGCTCTCAGAGGCTTGCTTGCGAGTCTCTTTGTGAGTTTGAATCATCATATCTGCCATGTTGGAGAATTCACCCAAAATTTCTTTGATGGATTTGACTGTTTTGGAAGACTCTGGCCGAGTCTCATTGTCATTGTCTGAAGCCACAGATTTGCCCCCTTTGGTTCCTTTAGTCGCTCCTCCTCCTCTAATGGAGGATACTTTGTTTTCCACTGCCTCATTCAACAAATCAACTTTAAAGTATTCAAAAATTCTTGTTAAAAACATTCCATAAGGCAAATTAGCCTTTTTGGTGCTTCTAACAGAATCCCACATATGCCTAATCATAATATAGCCAAAAGATATAGGAGTAGAGGTAACCAAAGCAAATAAGATGAGACAGTCAGAAAATGTTACTCGGTTGTGTGAGCCACTTTGGGGAGTCAAAATATGGGTGATGATTCGATGGAGCAGAGAGTTGACTGGTCCTAGAGCTTTGTGGGTTGGAATCGTTCCATGCAAGCCAGAAAGGTTCTCGCAAATGTGCTGAAGAACTGCTTTGTATGAAACGCCAACTTGTGTGTCCCATTTGTCTACCATATATGCTCGTGGTCCTTCATCCTTGAAGCCTAGGGCCGCTCCAATGGTCTCAGAATCAAGGGCTATTTGAACCCGTTTGACATAGGAATGAAGAGTGCCATCAATGAGTCGCATATTGGCGTAGAACTCTCGGACGAGGCCAGGATAGACTGGTTTCTGAATCAGAAGAAGGGGCTTCCAGTTGAGGAGTTCAAACAGAGAGGAGATGTTGATGCCCTTGTTAGTGAGAGTGTCGAGATTCACAAGATAGGTTGTACATAGATGACGTTTTTCCATAACCTCATTGTGAAACTCAAACAAAGTGCAAGAGTTGAATCTGCTAGGATCAAAGTGGGAGTGAGTCTTGCCATACTTGTTTCTGAATTCCAGGGATTCCAAGTTTGGTGGTTCGGTGGTGTCATGAAGAGCAAAACCCTTTGACTTTTGAGCACTCTTCCCGGATGCATGGGGAGTTGATCTCTTTGGTGGTGATTGTGGGGGGGGGGAAGGAATGGGAGAAGTATGAGACTCCTCTTCTTCCGTCACGGGAAAACTTTTCTTCTTCCTTGAGGAGGTTTTTATGGCAATGACTTTTCTTCTCATTGTGTCTGTGCGTTTTGATGGGGGTGAGGGTGAGGAAGATGATGTAGAATGGATGTGAATGTGTGTGTGTGATTGTAGAGTAGACTGTTTTTGAGAGAATAGAAGCCTTTCACTCTTTCTTGGCGCGATTTTTTTTTTCATGGTGATGGAGGAATGAAATATGAAAGGTTATGGAGATAACCAAATTGAGTGGAAGGGAGATGTAAGGTAAGTGACGCATTAAATGAGGGTTGGAGAGAGAATATGGAGTGAGTAATGACCATTAGTGGGCAGTTAATGACCATTATGGGTGGTTATTACCCAAAAAAATTTTCCTTTTAACTTTTGAAATCTAAAACTAAAAAGTTGTTGCCTTAAATCAAGGGATTAGATGGAGAGAAAGATTTTGATTTGACAATAACCACTTCCAAAAGGATTTGATGACACAAGAAGAAGATTCTTATTTGTAGAGAGATAACTACCATAACAGTTAATGTGGGGTCAAGGAATTTTGGTGGGGCCCATAAAATTTGAATTCTGCGTTGCCTCCCCCTTGATCATAGCTCTTCCAACAAGCTTGCATTTTTATCTCGTCCAAACCTACGAGACAAAACTGGGCAGAGTTAAAAATTCATAAATTTTCAATGAAACTTAAATCAAACATTCCCAAACTTTTTCTTAAGCTACAGAATCTGTCTTCACAAAGGGATTTTGTAAAAATATCAGCAATTTGGTCTTCAAATTTTACAAATTGAATATCAATAGTTCCCTTTTGTACATGTTCCCTAATAAAGTGATATTTTATCTCAATGTGCTTAGTTCGTGAGTGCAAAATAGGATTTTTTGAAATGTTTATAGCATTCATATTATCACAAAATAAGGGTATACTATTGATTTTTAATTTGTAATCTTCCAATTGTGTTTTTAACCATATTAATTGAGTGCAACATGCAGATGCGGAAATGTATTCTGCTTCAGCGGTGGATACAGCCACTGTGGCTTCTTTCTTGCTTGACCACATGTTGAGTGAGCTTCCAAGGAAGTAACACATTCCGGACGTGCTTCTTCTATCCACTCTATCTCCCGCATAATCTGCATCACAAAACCCTACTGCACAAAATTCATCAGATTTAGGATACCACAAGCCATAATCACAAGTTCCCTTAATGTATCTAATGATGTGTTTAACAGCCGTAAGATGGGATTCTTTTGGGTGAGATTGAAATCTTGAGCATACACCCACACTTTGAACAATATCCCGTCTAGAGGAGGTAAGGTACATGAGTGAACCTATCATTCCTCTATACCTTGTTTCATCCACATCTTGGCCATCATCATCCTTTTCAAGTTTTGTATTAGGATGCATTGGTGTACCCATTGCTTTGGAATTTTCTAGGCCAAACTTTTTAATAAGTTCTTTTGCATATTTTCTTTGGTAAATAAAAGTTCCACTAGGAGTTTGTTTAATTTGGAGGCCAAGAAAGAAAGTAAGCTCTCCCATTAAACTCATTTCAAACTCACTAGTCATGAGTTTTCCAAACTCTTCACACAAGGAAATGTTAGCCGAACCAAATACAATGTCATCAACATAAACTTGAACAAGGAGTATATCATCATTAGATGCTTTAATGAATAAAGTAGTGTCGGTGGTACCCCTTTGAAATTTATTTTCCAACAAGAAGGCACTAAGCCTTTCATACCAAGCTCTTGGAGCTTGTCTAAGACCATAAAGAGCCTTAGTTAATTTGAAAACATGATTTGGAAACTCTTTATGTTCGAAACCGGTGGGTTGTGCCACATACACTTCTCTATCAATAAAGCCATTAAGGAAACCACACTTAACATCCATTTGAAACATTTTAAAACCTTTATGGGCGGCATAGGCAAGAAGCAACCGAATTGCTTCCATTCTAGCTACCGGAGCAAAAGACTCATCAAAATCTATACCCTCTTCTTGATCGTAACCTTGGGCCACTAATCTAGCCTTGTTACGAACAACTTGTCCATCCTCACCAAGTTTATTTTTAAATACCCACTTAGTACTCGTTACCTTCATACCATCCAAATAAGGTACCAATGTCCAAACCTTATTCTTGTCAAATTGAGCTAGCTCCTCTTGCATGGCCTTGACCCATGATGGATCTTCAAGAGCTTGTTTGACATTGTTAGGCTCCATTTGTGACAAGAAAGCAAAGTTGTTAGGTTCGGTTTGCCTTTTGGTGGAGGATCTTGTTGTTACACCATGAGAGGGATCACCAATGATGAAATCATGAGGATAACCCCTCATAGATTTCCATTCTCTGGGCTTTCGGACAGGTGTTGAGCTTTGATAAACTTCTGGTGGTCTCACTGTTTCAGTT
>NC_029791.2:17174026-17181850 GCF_000816755.2 Arachis ipaensis | reverse complement strand
CAGGTGTAGAGCTTTGATGAACTTCTGGTGGTCTCACTGTTTCAGTTGCTCGTGCCTGCTCAGGAGACAAAATGGAAATATCTCCTCCAATCTGACGAGACAAAACTGGGCTGACAGATTCTTCATTTTGCACAGATTTGGGATTTTCTTTATTTGTTCCAGCCTCTTCACAATCTGAATCAATATCCTTCACAATACTGGGAATTAAGTTAGAATCACAAAAAGTAACATGTATGGATTCCTCTATGGTTCTATGCTCTTTGAGATAAACTCTATAGGCCTTGCTTGTGGTGGAATATCCAACAAACATTCCTTCATAGAATTTTGGATCAAACTTTCCAAGATTTTCTTTATTATTAAGCACAAAACATTTGCATCCAAAAACATGAAGGTACTTAAGATTTGGAGGGGTTCCTTTCCATAGCTCATAAGGGGTTTTCTTTAACCCTTTTTCTAATGATTGTTCTATTCAAAATATAACATGCTGTGTTTACAGCTTCAGCCCACAAAAATTTAGGAATTTCATTCTCACATAGCATAGCCCTAGTCATCTCTTGAAGGCTTCTATTCCTTCTTTCAACCACCCCATTTTGTTGAGGGGTTCTAGGACATGAAAAATTATGAGAAATCCCTAAGTCATCACAGAATTTTCAAAATCTTGATTTTCAAATTCCCTTCCATTATCATAAAGAGGTTTTTGACTAGCCAAGATGTGATTTAAACTTTCGGAACTTTGTGTAAACTTGGCTAAGTCTTCCTTAAGTCTTTTAACCTCTTTAAGCAACTCTTCATTTTGCTTAAAACAATCCACATATGCAAGAACAGAATGGTTACTTTCACAGCTTCTAACTTGGGCTCTTAACTGTTTATTCTCTTCAACAATATCACAAGCAGTTTCGGCCTCTCTTACTTTTTCTTTTAAAAAACTGTTTTCAGCCTTGAGAATGGTGATTTTTTGTTCAAGTTCTTGATTTTTCAGCAAAAAACATCTTATTTTTTCAGAGAGGTGGTCTATCATAAGATGAAGATCTTCAGTATTAGGGTTATGAAAGACTACATGATCTATGTGGTCTGCCATGAGACATGTTTGTGACTTGGTCTCAGTTTCTTCATCATCATCATCAGAATCATTCTCCAAGTCTTCCCATGAGACCATCAGTCCTTTCTTCTTTCCTCTTTTCGGCTTTTCTTCATTCTTCAGCTTGGGACAGTCAGATTTGAAATGCCCCATTTCCTTGTAATTGTAGCAAGTTACTTTGCTGAGGTCTTTCTTCACTCTCCTTGTGCTGCTGCCTTTGCTTTTGAGCTTAGCCATTTTTCTGAATTTTTTGCAAACAACACAAACTCATTTTTAGAAGAGTTATCACTGGATTCATCATCCAGAGGGTTAGTCACAGAAGAAAAAGCAATTCCTTTCTTTTTTGTATCTTTTTTTAAATAGGTATTTTCAAAAGCAAGAAGATTTCCTCTCAAATCATCAAGTGTCATGGAATCTAAGCTACTGCTCTCAGAAATAATTAAAGCTTTAGTTTCCCACTCTTTTGTGAGACATCTCAACACTCTTCTCACTAGCACAGATTCAGAATGTGTAATTCCTAGAGCATCTAAGCCAACAATGATAGCATTGAACCGTTCGAACAGTTCATTAATGGACTCTCCTTCCTTCATTGTAAACATTTCATACTCTCTATTCAACATATCTGTCCGAGTCTTCTTTACAATGGTAGTTCCTTCATGGGTGATTTGCAATTTGTCCCAGATTTCCTTTGCCGTTGAGCATCTTGATATCCGTTGGTACTCTTCGAAGCTTATAGCACAGTTGAGCAGATTTATTGCCTTGGCATTTAACTCTACCTTCTTCCTATCTTCTTCTGTCCATCTTGCTTCAGGTTTGAGAGAAACAACTCCTTCGGCACTTGTAACAGTTGGATATTGTGGTCCTTCCAAGATGATTTTCCATAGTCTATAATCCACTGCTTGTACAAATATCTTCATCCTCTCCTTCCAATAGGTATAATTTTTCCCATTGAAAAGAGGGGGTCTGTTGCTTGATTGACCTTCAGTTAGATTATAAGACACCATATTTGCACCACTATTTTCCGCCATGAGGATCTTTGCTCCAAGCTGCAAAGCTTAATCTCTTTGAGACCAAGCTCTGATACCAATTGATGGTTTCAGTGGCTAAGAGAAGGGGGTTGAATCTTAGCCCCCTTTTTGTTGCTAACACTTGCTGAATTCAGAGGAGACTTTTTTGTTTTAGCTCGTCTCTGGACACGAGACTTTTTTCTTTTATCTCGTCCCTAGTCACGAGACTTTTTGTTTTGTCTCGTCACTTTGCACGTGACATTTTTAGTTTTTGCTCCTGTACAGTAGAAAACAGAAATGGAGTAGGAGAGACGAGAGATTACACCCAGATATATCCTGGTTCAGCTGCTAAGTGCAGTGCAGCCTACATCCAGTCTCCATCACAACCATGATGGAATTTCACTATAATCAACCTGATTACAAACTGTAAAGTGCTAACCCAACTTACAAGGGGATTTCCACAGAATCATGAAACTCAACATAGATGAACAAAGGAACTCTAAGACATCTATGGCTTTTTCTTTTAATTTTGCACTCTCTGCCTTTTTCCGCTCTATGGCTTTTTTCATACAAACCTCACTGTTTGCCTTTTTTCATGAGACTCAAGACATGACAAAATTAAACAGAAAATACTAAACAGAATACATTGAAGGAAAAGAGAAAACTGTTAGCTCAGGTAGCTCTGAGAACACTGTGCCTTGCACTCTCAAATTTTCTCCTTGCTCCAAACAGTGGTTGTTCACCCTTAATATAGAAGAGGGAAGCCTCCACTTATTGAAGCCAACAATCGAACCAACTTCTTCCTCCTTCAACAAACAGAACCGGTTCGGCCACATAGAGAGAGAAGAGATAACCATGCAAAACCCAACATGCAATTACCTCTAGTCCTTTCTTGATCATCACCCTTCATCAATCCGAGCTCTCCATCCTTGGCTTGCTCTCCAAGATGGATTTCTGGCCCTTGATGCTTCATGATGATAATGACTTCATCTGCTTCAATCTCTGCCTTAACCATCACTTCGCCACTCTAGCTACTCCCTGTGGTGGTTAAACAGAATCAAAGTCAAGCCATGCTTCAAGAATCTCCCTTGTTGGCCGAATCTTTACCTTCCATTTTGAGCATGAAGAACTCAAGATAACCTCACCAAATCTAACCATATTTGGTGAGTATCTTAGTCACAGCTCATTTTTATTTTAGTATATTTTCTTGCCATCATCAGCTTGATGGTCTTGATGCATGCAACTTCTTCCTTTTTTTGGTTGATGAGCATAGCGTCCATAGTTTCCTGGACAAGGACCGAAGGAAGAAGAAGAAAGAGATGAGAGAGAATGTGAAGTTAAAGTAAAAGCAATTAAATGAAATTAAAACATATTGATAGATTGCTTTTACTTCCCTTGCTTTGAGTAGCGTATAGCATTAATCATAATGATTCCCTATCAAATCAAAGTCAAGTTCTCTCTCATGTTTCCAAGGCTAGCTTATTAAGTTTTGAAATCCATTCTTAGAAAGCAATGGAATCCATTGGAAAGCATGAAGCCTATTTGCTTTCTTAGTTTCGGACCAGGCTTGGAACCATTCAACACTAATAAGACTTGGGCTTGTAGTATTGAAATTAAAGCTGGCCCAATTAATAACATTTGCTTTCCTGATAAAATTTGTTTCGAATCAAGCATAGAGCACATAAGAAAGCATTTGTTTGGGCTTGCAACAATAATATTTATTCTGGCCCATTTAATAATTCAGCCTCATGGTATGAGAGACATGTAGCAAGGCTGATCATTGGGCTTAAACTAGAAACTCATTTTTCGGCCCAACATAAAATCTGCACAACAAAAATATTAATTAAGCAAATGTGAATTAAGATCAAATTAATAATTTTGTATTTAAATATTTCAATAATGTTTGTTCATCATCAAAATTAAATAAGAGTTTTCCAAACTCATCAATATAGTTCAAGGACATAAAAATAGAAATAAAATGCACACAACGTCACTCACGATAACTAAATGTATAAAGGTAAGAAAAAGGAGCCTGGGATACAAGACACTAGGAGTAATATATATATATATATAAGAGAACTAAACACAGCCTGCGGAGTTTAGGTCGGTTAGCTCGAACTGAAATACAACAGAATTTTTAGAATTTAAAACAGCAACATACTATCTCTCAAAGTAATGCCACTAAGGCAACAAGTTCCTTATACAAGAGTGAGAGAAACTACATAAAAAATAAACAGAATATAAAAGATAGAAGCGATCCTCTGCTTTGTCACCATTTGCAACTCATCGAGGTGGGTTACGACCTGTATCTGAAAAACAACAACAACATATGATATGAGACTCGGGTTTCTCAGTATGGTAACAGTATCCAATATGTAAGATATAAGGTTCCGGGATGCCAAAGGCAATTCTAGAACTTCATATCAATACAGATATTCAAGTTTAACGAAACATAAAATATAAACCATAATTAGGGTATTCTAACTTAGGGGATTTCTAACTAAACTAGTCACCGCTATCCCACAACCTTCACCAACCTAGCCTCCGTGTGATCCCATCGCCACCGCCTACCGATCGTCCTCAACGCTAGTAAAACACATATAATGCAAACGACTAAAGCACAAATAGTATACATATACAGCAGGTAAATCAACTAACATTTAGACATGTTATTCAAATAGGCATAACCCAAGTAATCAAAGCAAGCAAGCATGTAAAATATGCATACGATGAATGTCTATCCTATTTGGCTCGTGATATCACTTGTCGGTTCAAAATGCCAACCCGACACATCTCCAGGATGTCGCCTTTCTACCACGACCAGGGTTATAGTTCCCTGCTCACTCTTTCTAGTGCCCAGCACTTTATCTTGTTCCCCATGAGTTATAATGTCCGGCACACTCTTTTGGGTTATAGTGTCTGAGTTCACTCCGGTGGCAAAAAGGTTATGTGAGAGGGAGACTGCCTCAATCCTCACATCTCAACGTAAGAGGGAGACTGCCTCAGCCCCTATGCCAGCACCGCTACTTCGAAGAGCAGGAGACTACCACAACCCTTATCCGAGGCGCATAGCGACTTACCAATTCAATGCATGTCACGTGAGCAGGAGACTGCAACAGCCTTCACATCTGAACATAGGCAGTGAGACTACCACAGCACCTACGACGGAGAACAATACATATCACAATCACATACTCAATCTCAGAGATCACTGCTCATAGCATAATTTCGCTTATACTCATTTAATTAATCATAATCATCCATGTTTATCAATTCATTGTCACCTCAACACTCCACCAAGACACTCAAGCTATTCCATCCACTGAACTTTCCAAGCTTAATCACCGTTTTGTAAACTTATAATAGAAATTCATCAATTTAATTTACTAACTCACCTCTAATAGTCTTAGGACCTATTTACTAGATAGAAATCTTAAATGGTAATTAAAGAAGTTTAGAAAGTTAGAGAATCCTTGAAAAGGTGAAGAACATAATTTTTCAGCAAAACATGGATTTCGAGTACACGAACCCCTGCCCCACGTACGCATGTATAGATAATTGGGTGTCCGCATACGCGGCACCCTGCTCGCTTACGCGAGTATCCAAAACCAAATGGAATGCTCGCGTCGCGTGTGAAAATTTGCGTAGCAAGGATAAAAATTTGGACTTCCGTGTACGCGTGCAGTGCCCGCATACGCGAGACTCCCAGACAATGAAGAATGCCTGCGTCATGTGCACTGTGTCGCGTACACGACCCTTAGCAAACTTAGAAAAATTTAAAGCTGCAGAATTTTCAAACGTTCATAACCTTCTCTACAAAACTCTATTTTCCTCAAACTTTATATCATTTTAAAGTTCTTAAAATTATCTTTAATTTAAAATAAAGATCACTCAATTTTAAGGTTTAAGGCTCAAGTTATGATCCGCCAAAATTCAGTAAAAACAAAGTTTTGCAAATTCTCTAGTTTCCAAAATTTTCAAAACCAAACAAATTTATATACATTCTAAATCATGTCAAAACTCACTATTCAAGACCCACAATCCCATCCATATATTTCATCACTTAACATTCTATTTTCTCTATCATTTTCACACCTAATTTATCATTCAATTCACCCATTCCTCAATCAAATCTCAACAACTTTATTCATCAATAATATTCCATACTTACAATCATCATCTATCATTTATCATCATCATATTAACATTCCACCACAATTATATCTCAACCATACCATTTATTCAATTTCCATCAACATGCATATAACACGATCACAATTCAAGCAACCATATAATCAATTCAATCCTATCATATGGTCTACTATCCTAAGTGTCCAGAAACATTACATATTACATAGAGAAAACCAAAATCATATCTTAACCGATTTTCAATATGCACAAAATGCCAAAATCCTCAACCAAGTTCAATGAGCTCAACCACCAAGTCCACTTCCAAGCAACCAATTCACCAATATACTTCATACAACCAATTTAAGCTAGCAAATACACAAAATTTCACAAATCAAACCTAGGGTTTTATATATACACAAAATCACAAGGGATTTGAATATACTCACCTTACCCGATGTTGATTGGGACAAAACCCGATAGCAATCAAGTGCTAGATTGTACCTAAATACCTAAAATCACAAAAATCACTCATTCACCATAACCAAAGTTTCAAATTTATTGGGAAGAGAGAACTGGGCTAGAGAAGTCAAATTCCTTACCAACTTGTTTATCCAGAATTGAAGAGCTTGACCAGAGCTTCACGTGACCGCAAACGGCTCATCAATTAGAACTCCGTAACTCAAGATACAAGCAAATAAAGATGAGGGTGAATAGTGAAATCTCAATCTCTATTTCTCTCTTCACATTAGCGCTCCTTTCTTCAAATTAGGGTGGAAATAAGCTGAATGCTCATTAAAGGGTATTTATATAAGTTGGGCTTGGGTTCGATCCAACCCATTAGCGTTTTTTGTCCGTTTGCCCCCACTTTGGGTCAAAACCTTTAAGATTAGTGTCAGGTTTTAAATTCTAAGTATTTTCTTAAACTTTTCTACTATTTTTATTATTCTTACACAGTACTTGACAGACTTGAGTCGGTACTACCGGCTAATTTACCGGTACGCGTTTTTACGCAATTTTTCGTAGAAAATTATATTTTCTCACTCAAAAAAATCTATTGAGTCTAAATATAATATTTAAATTTTCAAATTAACATTTCTAAATTTCTAACCTATTTTGGACAATTTAATTATTATTTTATTTAAATTAATTTATTAATTAAAATTCGGTTCTTATAATATGCGGATGTAGAACATATATCCGCGATCCAATTCTTGCAGATATTTAGTCTGCGAATCAGATCGTATCCATAATTTTTGGATCAGATGCGGATATTTACCGCAGATCTGCGGCTACAATCCGATCCATGAACACCCTTAGTTTCGTTAACATTTTTCAAGAGTTTTAAAAGTAAATATTTTATGTTTGGTAAAAAAATTATGAATTTATATTCAAAAATTAAGAATGTTTTTGAAAACATTCAAAAAAGAACTTTTTAAAGTTATTTATGTTTATTAAAATAAAAAAGTCTAACATATTAATAAATATTTAATTTTATTCGTATATTATATTTATTACAGTATTTTTAATTTTAAAAATTATTTTATTAAATATTATTATGACTATTTATATTTATTAAAAATTATTTTTAATTTAATTTATTAAATATGA
>NC_029791.2:17154282-17173983 GCF_000816755.2 Arachis ipaensis | reverse complement strand
TCGTTATTCTACTAGGTAAATTTAATTTTTTCGTAACTTATTATATTATTTAAAAAATATGTAATTAAATATCAAAAGATATATATAAATATATTGTGATTAATTTTTAATATATATAATAATTTTGTTTTTCAATACCACTTTTAATATAACATAAACAAAAAATGTGCATTACTTATTTATAACTTGTCATAATAAATAAATTTAATTAAATAATAGTGAAAATTTCTTTTACAATTGTTTTGCTTGCATTTTGCTTAACAGGAGATGGCGATAAAACTTGTATTAAAATCTCAATTCAAAGAGTAGATACGATTTTTTTGTGGGTTGCTATTAGGATTTAGAGATCATATCTAATAAAAGTGTAAAAACAAAAATAATAATTATGAAAAGTACAAGTAAGAAAAACGAAATGCAAAAAATAAAGAATTAAAAATTGTAAGACTTATATTAAAATTTGTAGAAATTGACAAGTGCTTGAATGAAAATGACAGAATTTAAATAAAAAAATGAAAAAATAGAATTGAAAATGACTAAAAGAAAAATGGAGTCTCCTAATATTGATATGGACTCGTAACTCTTGTTTTCGTATGTCAATGTGACTAGAAATTTTTAGAATGAGTGAGTGTGTGAATGAATGGATCGAAAGCTCCGCTAACTCATTGAAACAAATCCTATATTAACTTTCACAAGTACACTTTCTTTTTGACTGTCTGTCGACTACTGTTTTTTTCTTTTGCAATGCGCCTAAAGCACATAGTCATATTTATTTTCGACTTCCTTTGTCGAGTCAGAAATTCTAACAAATCTTCACCAACCTTAGGGTATATAAATGTTACTCTGAGCATGTTAGTATCAAACTGAATTTCTTGTTTCTCATCGCATTGACAATAAACCCTTAAATTATGCAAAGTTCGAATTCAATTCGCAAAAATTTTTGCAAATCTTTGTATTTAGTGTCTTGTTAGAAAATTTTAACTTGTTTTTAATAATTCCCTCTTTTGGGAATACCTTTTCCTCGTTAATGTTAAGAAATTGACACATAGAATATAACATGTCTTTTGTTCCAGCTGCGAGCATATTATTTTCAACCTTCAACTTAGAATACATCACACAACCAACAAAAGCTACTATTTCTTCTTCAAAAACGCTCTCATCTTCTTGTTCTTTTTCTTTTTGTAACCTTTCAATCTGTTGGACACTGTTTACCAACTAAGCAAGGTCAATAAATTGTTGGTTAACAATCTTCTTTTTAATTTTGAAGTCAAGCCCATTAATCAATGGGGCACCCTTTGGAGGCAACAACAAGGAAAAAATTCAGAAAAGGAAAGTTGACAATCTATGTCCTAAACCATCCGTAACACCTCTCAAAATAAAAAATACAAAGAGATCAATTCCTTTCTGGTAGCATCGCTCCAAACAAATAGCAAAAGGCCATCATCATCACAGACCACGCAAAAAATCATCAAGAAAGCTACAACCTTTTTCTACCAATAGTTCAACAAAAGCTTTGTACAAGAAGAGGTCATGCAAGGATAAAAAGAGACAGGAACAGCGACAAGCCAAAAAGCCCTAAGGAAGCAAAAACTACCAGAAACACGAAAGGCGCACATCACAACGATAATCAGGCACAAAGATGCAATCTTTTGCAGAAAGACTCAAACTTTTCAAGGCAAACTCAAGAAAAAATCAAAACTTTGCAAAATACACGACAGTGAAAGCGTGCAGAAAGAACGATTGTCGAAGTAAAAAGAAGAAAGACCAACCTACAGAGAAGAAGACGATAACTACTCAAAGTCGAAAGAACGACGAAATCTGCGCCAAACAATCGCTTTCAGGCAAAAGAAAATGGAAGGCTTGGGGGCGTGAAAACAAGAGAACAAAGCACCACAGCAAATAACAAAGAGCGAAGAGAAAGGAGAGAAGAAACTGAAAAATGATGCTTTAAAATTCAAAATGAAATGCAAAAGAGGGAAAGGAAACGGCAAAGGGGAATTAATGAGCTTTTAAACCCTCGCACGTTCCCAAGAAAGCGCAACGCGTGCTGCAATTAAAAAAGAAAAGGAAGAAAACGCTTCGCATTGAAGAAATCCCAGCAGGAGTTATACAGGAGATTGACTAAAGACAAAATGCTCGAGCACGACTTCCTCAAAGGGGTCGAAGTCTAAAGACATGACCTCAAGGGTAAGATCGAGTTCAAGCAGGGGCACTGTTCATACCCCGGGTCGAGCTGTGCGACCTGGGCTGATTGAAGACAAGAGCGACCGACCTCTCCTCAAAAGAGTTCGGCCAAATCGCCACAGAGTTCCAAGCAAGCCCAAACGAAGGAACACAGCCCATTCTGAAGGCGGCAAAGCCTAGAAAGATAAGGCGGTTCCCCTAAAAAGATAAAGATAAGATAACTAACTTATCTTAAAGGACACTCCATACTACTATAAATACACTGGAGCACCCAGGTATAATTCATACTCTGATTCTACAAAAAACCTGCCTAAAGCACGTGCTAACTTAAGCATCGGAGTCTCTTGCAGGTACCACCACCCTCTGGTGATCAAGGATCGGCAGCTCCACCAGATTCAACAAGTCAGACACGACAGCTCCGGTCATAACAGCAGATCTCATCCGAGATCGACCTTCAGTTTCAGGTAACCCTCGAAACACTAGTACACATTAATTAATCAATTAATGTATGTATATGATGTTTCTGCTGAAAGTCCAGAGAATTTATAACACACATTACAAGAAAGAAAAATTATAGCGTACAGATGTGAAGATAAAGATATGCTCTTTTGTTCGATGTGAAGTTGACACGTGGAACTCTGCTGGTAGTTAGGGGAGCAGCTCGCAGACCTTTCTAAACAGCTTGCAGAGGTTGCAGAACTGGTTTACAAAGGCTCCACATTGTAGCTAAGCCGGTGGATGGGGAAACCAGGTCAGCATGAGAATCCCGTTGAAGGGATGTGATGAATGGGCTTGTCGTTGTTAGGCCTTATTTCATTCCTGAAATGTTATCACTAGCCGTGGGTTGTTTGATTGCTTAGGATTTTTTGATATAGTGGACTGTAACCGGAAATAAAAGAGAGGAAATTGGATGATAAATTCAAAACTTCCATTTCAATGCTGGGGATAGAACCTAAAAAATAATAAATTGATCCAATTAGGTAATTGTTTTGAGAAAATTGATTCTTTTCCAATGATGAAAAAAATGTTATCGTATGTAGTTTCTCATGATAACAAATAATACAGAAAACAGGCAATATGAAAATGCCACATGAAATATATTTTAAAAATATGCCTATGAAAATATTAAATTTTACTTTTTAAAAATATTACAACACCTTATAATTATTTTTGAAAATAAGAAAACAATATTCAAAGATTGAATTTTAAAAAATTAATATAGCTTTTAGTTTATTCCTAAAGCACTAACATATTTTTGTTAAGCATTAATTTAAAAAATACTAAATTATTACTGAGGTTCATTGATTGTGTTAGCAATTATGAATTCAAATTTAATATTAACAATACTGAAATAACTTTTTATTTAATTCTAAAAGAATAAAATAGTAGCATTTTACGATTAATAGTTTTACATGTGCATTCAATTATATAGTGACATATCAGAAAAAATAATTATGTTTTACGTTAATAGTATGAATAGTCATGTAAATGTAAGAATGCAATTGAACGACTATACAAAATATTTTACATTGTCAGTATATTAAAATTAAGAGTAAACTACCATTTCTATCCACGAAAGTTTTATACGCTGACAAATCTACCCACAAAAAAACAAAATTACCATTTGTACCCATAAAACATGAGTTCCATATAACAAAATTATCCAAACGTTGAAAAATAACCTAAAAATCCCAAATTACCCTTTTCCTAACCCTAATCTCAATACCCCTCTCAGCAAATTTCAATCCTCTCTTTATCTTTTTCATCAATTTTACCACCTCCTTCACTAACACCATCATCACCGCCACCGTCACCAACCGTCAGCCTTATCTTCCTCCTTCTCCACTGTCACAGCCATAAACAACAACAACTCCACTCTAACTTTTAATTTTACTTCTCATCATCACTTCTACTCCAATCCCAAATCCTATCAATACTATTACCGTCATTACCATCACCACCCTTCCTCCATTACTTTCAATACAATGTCAGAAGGAGAAGCACCTTTGGATGCTAAAAATTGAAACTTTGGTAAGATCACTTTGGTGGGGTTGCATGTGAGTAACACAGGAATCTTGCACATGATGGTGGTGATTTGGGAGAGTGAGAAACCGTGGACTTTGAAAAGAGGTAGGAGATAGTAAAAGAGTGGTGGTCATCGAAGTGGAGGTGGTTGAGAAGAGGAATGAGTGGCGGCATGTTTGTGATAGAAGAGGAGAAGAACGCAAGGCGTAGAGAAGAGGAGCAGTTGCAGGAATGAAGCAAAGGATCATCACTATCATTGTTTATGGCTGTGGAGAAAGAGAAAAGTGAGGTTGACAGTTGGTGGCGGTGGAGATGGTGGTGGTGTTGATGAAGGAGGTGATGAAATTTCTGAAAAGAATAAAGGAATGGATGAGATTTGGAAGAAGGGGGTTGAGATTAGGGTTAGGAAAGGGGTAATTTGGGGTTTTAAAATAATTTTTCAACGTTTGGATAATTTTGTTATATGGAACTCATGTTTGTACAAATGGTAATTTTCTTTTTTTTTTTTTGTGGGTAGATTTGTTAGCGTTTAAAACTTTCGTGGGTAGAAATGGTAGTTTACTCTAAAATTAAACTTTGCTGGCTCTCAGTGCTTAAGAGAAGCGGGGGCTGTATGTTAGCCTCCCTTTCTTCTAAATCTTACTTGTTGCATTTTCAAAGGAAGTTAGGAGATATTTTTTACTTTTGTCTCGTGTTGCATTGAGAGACACTTTCTTTTTGTCTCCTGAGCGACAGAAACAGAAATGGAGTAGAGCAGTATAAGTAACACCCAGATATATCCTGGTTCAACTACTAAATGCAATATAGCCTACATCCAGTCTCCATCACAAATTTGATGGGATTTGACTAACTTTTTCGCTGAATTACATACACCAATGTTTTAAATAGGATCTACCCAATTCTATCTGAGACAAATCCAAATTCTGACCAAATTTGAATTTGACTAGGACTCATCATAGCTTTCAACAGCCAAGTGCTAACCCAACTTGCAAGAGAATCCCCACAAGATCATGAAACAAAATAGAAAGATGTACAAAGAAAATCTGAAACGTCTTACAGCTTTTTCTCCAAGTGTAACTCACTACCATTTACCTCTCATTGGCAGTTTCTCACAAACCTCACCATGTTTGCCTTTTCCGATGAGACTCAGACAGGCCAAAATGAGAAAAAGAAATACTTAATGAAAACCATCAAAGAGAAGAACTCAAATAGCTAAGGCAACGATGAGAACTGAATTCTATGTTTTGTTCTTACTCTCTTGCCTTCAACCGTTGGTCATTCACCCTTATTATAGAAGAGTGGAGCTTCCAAGGTTGAAGCAAGTTCAAAACCCATACTATCTTCTTCTCCTGCATCAGAGCTACAGCGGCTTCGTCAGTAAGGAGAGAGAGATCCAAATCTGTTGCATGCATCTTACCCATTCTCTCTCATCATTTTTCTTTAAGTTTCGATAATCTAGCCCGTAGAGTTTTGCTTTCGCCCGAAGTTTGGATTTGGACCGTGGATTTTCTACTGTCCGGATTTGACTTTGATTTTTTCATCATTGCTTGATTTGTACTTGAGACTTGGCAGATTTCTTCTTAGATCCTGGGTGCAGCACAAATGAGGAAAAATAGTTTTTGATGTGCTCTGACCGTAGTGTGACTAGCCTCTTGGTATTAGCCCTTTCTTCTTGCATAGATGCGGGAACACGCCTTTTGTTCTGCAATCCACCATAGCTTCTGCACCTTCCGTTTTCTTCTTTCTTCATTGTTGAATGACGTGACCGAAGAGAAGGAGAGCCGGGAGAAAAGAGACTATTTGGCTTTTGGTGGAAGGCAAGAAAGGTTAAATGATGTGGCATAGTTGTAAGAATCGGTCCGGACCGGCCTATTCGACTGCAGAAGCCAGTGGACCGGACTCCCAACTGGTCCGGTCCAATCTTGGAACAGTTTACGGAACAGAATCGGTCAAAGTCGGTTAGAACCGGTCAAAGCAGGTGAAAACTTTTTAGAATTGGTTAAAATTGGTTCAACTGATACGTTCGGGAGAAAACTCCAAAATTAATGAAGATGTCATTCGAACTTGGGTCTTCTTTATTCTACATGCTTTCCTTAGTGCTAAGCTATAAGCTATGTTATTCCTTCTTATTGTAAATGCTAATTATTAACTATATGATAAAAACGTAAATTAATTCTTTTTGATATTATTTTAATTTTATACTCAGATATATTTAAATTATTTAAAAATTTTATATTAGATATTCGTTAGAATGATCAATTCTCATATTTAAACGAAATTAGTGTTCTTTTTTAAAAATCAACTCAAAAGAATATTATTTATCTTCTTTTCAAATTAGCTTTAATTTTTGCGTAGCAACTATATTAATTGAAAGAACTTTTTTTAACTATGAATATCAATAAGAGTCGGCTTCTAATTGTGTTAGGAAGTGGATTTTTAAATAATTATTTAATAATATATATGGAAAGAAAAGAGAAATTTTGATGGTAGTGTTAAGAGAAAAATTACTTAATTTTTTAAAAATATAAAATCTAAAAGAATAGAATTTTAAATTATATATTATTATTTAAATTACTATTTTAATATTTTAATTTGTATATTAGATATTTTGAAGACTAATCATATTTTACAATAACAAAATATAATCATAACAATAATCATGCTATATATACATAAAAATAATTATTTGTATAAAATATATATTAAAATATAAAATACACATTGAAAATAAGTTAAACAATACATGTATTTGTACATAGATATATAGTAGTTAATAGATAATTTAATATTTAATTTTTTATATATACATATTATTTTTATTATAAAAATTATTATCATGTTATATAAATTTTGTCCCCACTATTAAAATTTTCTGGATCCGTCACTGTACTTAATGATAAGTAAATTGTAAGTTATTGATTATAATTTGTTAAAACTTGATTGCTTTTAAAATATTACTAAAGATATATAGAAATATATCTTAAACAAATAATATTTCTCACAAACCAGACCAAATTCATTAAACAAATTAAACAATTTGTAATTTTATAAAAATATTTGTTCATCAGTTGGGTCTGTTTTCTAAACTCGACTAATTTTATTTTGAGAAGACAAAAATATCATTATTTCTGATTGAATTTTTTAAACTCAACTAATTTTAATATGAGAAGACAGAAATATCATAATTTTTAACTGAGTTATAAGACAGAAATTTGAATTGAATTTTTGCAATACTAAAATACCAGGTCGATTATTCTAATCAAAAAGAAAAATCCTCTTGCGAAATAAGAGGAGATAATAAATAAATATTTTATTAGAACAATTTTTGTACAATAGAGTTGGATATATGATTCTTATGAATTCTGTTGATTACTGAACACATTTCTTAGAATTTCATACATTTGATAATATATATCTTGAAGTCAAATTTCGGATTTTTTATATGTAGTTGTTACGGCCTGGCCCAAATCTCATGCGGGTCAGCCCGACCCGATCTCTCGCCGGCCCAATGGCGCGTCCTCCACCCGACCCGGACACGCGTCCCGTACGGTTCGCACACAGCCATGAGACAACATCTCTGAGGGTGTGGGCCAGCTCACTGCAAGGGCCCACTACTGACATATATATATAAGGGGAGACTGGCTCTCCCCCCAAGGTACGTGACACACCTTTCCCTCACCGCCTGCACATATTCTGACAAGAGCGTCGGAGTGTCTTTGCAGGTGGCACCCCCCTTCTCCATTCGAAGTACTCGGGACCTCGCTCATTCGGGACCAGGGAATCACGACCAGACGAGCCCCTCCATTATTCGAAACGTTGTCCGCAGGGTTTCAACCCGAACCGTCCGGTACCCGACCTACCGAACATTGGCGCCGTCTGTGGGAAAAGACGTTCATGGATTTCGTACTGGTCCAGACTGGGACTGGTTCCGAGGTAGCGCCTCCCATACTCGGGGGAGGCGCCGTCGCGACGGAATCCCGGCAGCAGCAACGCGGGAGACGAGGTCAGATGTCGCGCTTTCCCGGTCACCTTAGCGGGCCCGGCAATACGGTGGTTTAACAACCTCCCGCAAGGCTCGGTGACCCAATTTACCGACATCAGCCGCGCCTTCTTGGCTCAGTTCACAACTAGGATTGTCAAAGCCAAACACCCAATCAATTTTCTGGGGGTGACACAAAGACCCGGAGAGCCGACCAGGAAATACCTGGACCGTTTTAATGACGAGTGCTTGGAAATCGACGGTTTGACGGACTCAGTGGCAAGTTTGTGCTTAACAAACGGGCTGTCGAATGAGGATTTCAGGAAGCACCTCACCACGAAGCCCGTCTGGACGATGCAAGAGATCTAATCCGTGGCCAAAGAATACATTAACGACGAGGAAGTCAGCCGAGTCGTGGCTGCCAATAAACGGCAGCCCGCCTACAACCAATCCCGGCACTTCGACGCCAGAGAAAGACCGAAGGAACACGCCAAGGACGGCTGTCCGAGCAAACAATCCAAACCGTTCCCCCGAGTTGGGAGGTTCACCAACTACACCCCCCTTACGGCCTCGATCACTGAAGTTTACCAACAGATAGCAGAAAAGGGAATACTGTCGAAGCCCCGACCACTGAAGGACAGGACAGGAGGAAACAAGAACCTCTACTGCGAGTACCACAAGGGTTATGGGCACAAGACCCAAGACTGCTTTGACCTAAAGGACGCCCTCGAGCAAGCTATCAGGGAAGGCAAACTCGCCGACTTCTCCCACCTTATAAGGGAACCAAGGAGACGCAACCGGGACAACGACAACGAGGACAGATCCCGACCAATAAGACGACGACAGGAGCCAGAGGGTGACGACCACGGTCTCACGGTGGTAAATGTGGTGACGGCCAGGAATACCGCCCCGAGGTCGAAATCGGCGCAGAAGAAAGATGCCCATCTCATGTCGCATCACCTGGCCGTAAAGGCAGGAGCCAAACCAGTGGCCCAGAGAAGGAGGAAAATGTCGCAGGAAAGGGCAGACGAGGTAGCCAAGCAAACGGCCAGCCTCTTAGAAGCGGGATTCATCCGGGGATTGGATTACTCGACTTGGTTGTCGAATGTGGTTCTGGTTAAAAAACACAACGGGAGGTGGAGAATGTGCGTAGACTACTCTGACCTCAACAAGGCTTGTCCCAAGGACTGCTACCCCCTACCTAATATTGATACGCTCGTTGACGCAGCGGCAGGGTACAGATATCTGAGTTTCATGGACGCCTATTCAGGGTATAATCAGATACCGATGCACCGACCTGACGAGGAAAAAACGGCGTTCATAACGCCAGGAGGCATCTATTGTTACAAGGGCATGCCATTTGGCCTAAAAAACGCAGGAGCCACATACCAAAGGTTGATGAATAAGATATTCAGCGAACTCCTGGGCAAAACAGTGGAAGTCTACGTAGATGACATACTCGCAAAAACCGCCCGACCTGACGATCTCCTGAGTGACCTTAACAATGTCTTCTCGTCCCTACGACAGCACGGCATGAGGCTTAATCCACTCAAATGCGCGTTCGCCATGGAGGCCGGAAAGTTCCTAGGCTTCATGATCACTCAAAGAGGAGTGGAAGCCAATCCCGAAAAATGCCAGGCTATCCTTCAGATGAAAAGTCCGGGCTGCATCAAAGACGTCCAAAGACTCGCTGGGAGATTGACAGCTTTGTCCCGTTTCCTCGGCGCATCGGCAGCAAGGGCCCTACGTTTCTTCAATTTAATGAGAAAGGGAATGACGTTCGAATGGACACCAGCGTGCGAAGAAGCATTCAACCATTTCAAGCAAATCTTGGCGGCACCACCAGTCCTCGGGAAACCCAGAGCCGGAGAACCACTCTACCTCTATCTATCAGTAACCGAGGAAGCGCTTGCCGCGGTCCTCGTTACAGAAGAAGCGAGGACACAACAGCCCGTCTACTTCGTGAGCAGGGCACTCCAGGGACCAGAGCTGAGGTACAGCAAACTGGAAAGACTGGCGCTGGCGCTCCTAGTATCCTCCCGAAGGTTAAGACAATACTTCCAGAGTCACCGAATAGTTGTGAGGACAGATCAGGCGATTCGGCAAATACTGCAAAAACCTGATTTGGCTGGAAGGATGATGACCTGGGCCATCGAGCTCTCACAATATGACCTACAGTATGAACCTCGACATGCAATCAAGGCACAGGCAATGGCCGACTTCTTGGTGGAGGTAACGGGCAATCCTCCCGAGGAAACGGGCACACGGTGGAGGCTTCATGTGGACGGAGCCTCCAACCAAACGTCCGGAGGAGCAGGGGTCATCTTGGAAAGCCCAGCAGGGGTCATCTATGAGCAATCGACCAAGTTCGAGTTCCCAGTGTCAAACAACCAAGCTGAATATGAGGCTCTCCTAGGCGGTCTAGTTCTGGCTCTGGAAGTCGGCGCGACGAGGGTCGAAGTATGCAGCGACTCCCAAGTCGTCACCTCGCAGGTAAACGGAAGCTACCAAGCCCGGGACCCCCTCCTCCAAAAGTACCTGGAAAAGGTTAAGCAAATAATGAGCCAGTTCCAGGAGGTCATTATCCAGCACGTTCCAAGAGAAAAGAACACACGAGCAGACCTTTTGTCGAAACTAGCGAGCACAAAGTCAGGATCGGGTAACCGGTCGCTCATCCAGGGCATGGTGAAGGAACCAACGGTCGCCCTCCACCTGACGGGAGCGAGCCCCTCGTGGCTAGATCCCATTACCACCTTCCTGGAACTCGGCAAGTTACCCGAAGATGAGAAGGCGGCCAAAGCTCTAAGAAGGGAGGCGGCCAGATACGCAATCATACAAGGACAACTATTCAAAAAGGGACTCAGCCAGCCCCTATTGAAGTGTTTGCACCCCGACCAAATGGACTACGTGCTTAGAGAAGTCCACGAAGGGTGCTGCGGACATCACATCGGGGGCAAAGCCCTAGCAAGGAAGCTCGTCCGAGCAGGATACTACTGGCCAACAATGATGAAGGACTCGAAGGAATTTGTCACAAAATGCACAAAGTGTCAACAAAACGCCAACTTTCACAAAGCACCAGCCTCCGAGTTAAGCTCGCTAACGACCACACGTCCTTTTTCACAATGGGGAGTCGACCTCCTGGGACCCTTCCCGGTCGGCCCAGGACAAGTCAAATACCTCATTGTAGCTATCGACTACTACACCAAATGGGTAGAGGCTGAACCACTAGCCACCATATCGTCCTCCAACTGCCGGAAGTTCATGTGGAGGCAGGTGATAACCCGTTTCGGCATCCCAGAGGTCGTTATCTCGGACAATGGAACCCAGTTCACCGACAAGAAGTTCATGGAATTCCTCTCTGGCCTGGGGATAAAGCAAAAGTTCTCCTCAGTAGAACACCCCCAAACAAACGGGCAGGTAGAGGCCGCTAACAAAGTCATCCTTCTTGGGCTAAAGAAGCGCCTAGACAGTAAGAAGGGAAACTGGGCCGATGAACTCCCCTCAGTCTTATGGTCTTACCGGACAACCGAGCAAAGTGCCACGGGGGAAACCCCCTTTCGCCTAACCTATGGGGTCGACGCGGTAATACCGGTCGAAATCGGCGAACCAAGCCCCCGACTACTCCTCGCGGGCATGAGCGAAGCGGTTGAGAAAGACCTGATCGAAGAAACAAGGGAGATGGCTCACCTAACAGAAACGGCGCTGAAACAAAGAATAGCCCTGCGTTACAACGCACGAGTCCTCAAACGAGACTTCGAAGAAGGGGACCTCGTCCTACGACGCAACGACATCGGCGTCCCGACCCCAGGAGAAGGCAAGCTGGCGGCAAATTGGGAAGGCCCCTACAGGGTAAGGGAGGTACTCGGCAAGGGCGCTTACAAACTCGAAAAACTAGACGGCAAGGAAATACCCAGAACATGGAACGCGAGCAACCTAAAGAGGTTCTACTCCTGACCCACCGGCTCAACGACCAAATAGCCTAGCCAGAGAGTTAGTATTCGCCCCGTCCACATGTTATTTCAACTTGTTTACTTACCTTGTCAAATACTTATTGTCGAGTAATTTTTACTTGTTCAAATGTTTTGTTTAAACTCTCTTACTTGATATCTGTCCCTCGTGACCAAAATCTAAAACGGCACCCCGGGACTGATCACCCCGGGAGCCAGACGGCTCATAGGCCCCAACCAATTCAACGACTACGCGACCGAACCGGTCCGAACTGCTACCAAATACGAAAATGGCAAGACGGGCACAAGACATAAGCCCGCCCAAAATAAACGGTAACACGAAAACGACAACACGACGAAATAATGAAACAAGCAAGAAATCATAGCAATGAAACGATGATAACTTACAAAGCGTCAAAACGCGCAACGAACACGTAAAATTGTTCAAGGCAAACAAAACGACAAAGCATCAACAAGTTGTTCGACAAATACATTACAAAACATCCTAAGTTACAAGACTTCACTTCCTCGGCATATCGACAATCTTCCCGTCCTGGATAGTCTTGAAAACACCAATTGACGAGATCTCGAAATCAGGAGCAGCAATCTTCAGCTGGGCCTTCAGGGCATCTTCGGTCATCAAGATGGCATTCTTCCCTTGCTCCTTGGCCACCTTAAGCTTCTTCTTAAGATCAACGGCCTCTGCCTTAGCGGCCTTCGCCTCCGAGATAGCCTGCTCCCGCTCCTCTTCCAAAGCGACAACTCGACCCTGAGCGGCGTTCAGTTGATTTTCTAATGTCATCTCACGCTCCAGAAGCCGAGCCACGGTCTCATCAGACGCCTTCAGCCTCTCCGCAACAAACGACGACTTCTCCTCGGCAGCATTAAGCTTTCCCCCCATCTCGGACAGCTGACCCTGGAGGAGCTCAACTTGAGCCTTAAAGTCATTATTCGCCTTAACAGAAGACTCAAGCTTCCTCCGAAGCGCCTCCATCCCAGATAGCTCAAACTCAGCCTTCCGAGCTATCACGGCCCCACGAAGCAAGGTGCGATACATCCACCTCGCCTGCCCGGACAGCTCGGTTGCATGAAAATGCTCTTCCGTCCCGGGTATCAACTGGGAGTCAATGAACTTGGAGGCATCAAAATTCCTTTCCATTACGGTTAGGACCCCCTCCGGGCTGGAAGACATCTTTCGCTTTTTGGGAGTATGGATAAGCTCTACGTCGCTATCTGGATGGGGGGAGAGGGTCGCCTTCCCGTCGGCAGGTCCCTCCTCCCGGGCAGGGGAAACTTGACCCCCTAGGCCCTGCTTTCCCGACGTCTCCTCATCCTGGGCAGGGGAAGCCTGACCCTCCTTTTCCCCTGACGGACCCTCCGACCTGCCGGCCCCCTTTTCTTCGGCATTCTCATCATCACTAGCCTCAAAAAAGGTCTTCATCAGGTTCTCGAGACCGGTCACTGTGGCAGACATTTCCACTGCGAATAAAGAACAAGAACGTTAGTCGTCAAACCGGAAAGACGAATAACAACGATAAAGAAACATAGACAAACAAAAAGGGTAACTCACGAATATAGCTCCGGCCGGCCTCCCGTTCACCCATAAGAAGATGGGGATTCACAGGATTCTTTTCAAAGATAGCGAGAAGAACGTTCGCTATATTCTTATCTACAGCCGACAACCTCTTGTACGATACTTTCACAAAAGGATTCGACCCCGCGCCAAAGCTCCAGTAAGTCTGGATAAGGCGCTCCCCCTCTAACGACAACCAGAAGGGATGGCGACCCTTGACGGGACGAACCTTAAAATACTTATCCTTAAAACCATGGTAGGAATCCTCAAAAAGGCTAAAAATCTTCCTACCCTGGGCAGCACGGAAAGAAAGAAACCCTTTTCTCGCCTTCCCCTGTTTGGAGGGGTTGGTAAGGTTGAAATAAAAAAGAAAGACGTCCACCGACACCGGCAGCTCTAAATACTCGCAGACCATCTCGAAGCAGCGGATAGAAGCCCAGCTGTTCGGATGAAGTTGAGACGGACAGACGGATATCCGATTCAGCAGCGCCATTTGAAAATCGGAAAACGGGATCCGAACACCGACTTGTGTGAACATGGATTTGTAAAACCAGATCCAATCGGGGACGCGAGGAGAATGAAAATTGAGCTCATAAATACGCTCGCGAGGAAGCGGGACAATGGACTCATAGTTGGCCTCCTCGTCAGTACCCCCACACAGGTAACCGGCTTGCCGGAACTCCGTCAACTCCTCCAAGCCCATCTGGTTGGGCGAACTCCTTATATCGTCAGTCACCCAAGCATACGGGTCATAAGCCGCAGCGGATCCGGAAGCCCGGGAGACAACGCGAGGCATACCTACAGCGGGGTACCACTCCGTTAGTCTAAGAGGTCGGGAGCCCGAAAAAACTCAAAAACTACACCTTTTCAACTCAATCATGACCAGATACGGCCAAAAACCTACGCCTACCTCACAAACCACCCAAAAAAGACTATCCTGGAATGGTACCCCTACCCTAACCCACCTATCCCAACACTGAAAAAACCTCTCAACAAAATAAAATCAGCCATGCAATAGATGCAAATGATAAATCACACAAACAACAGAGCATAGCGCGGACATCAAAAGAAAGAAACCAGAAAATTACCTGGAACGATGAAGGAAATCTGGGCTGGGAGCTGAAGCAGGAAGGGGTTCACGCAGGAAGCTTTGGATGTTAGGGAGAGAAGAAGATAGAAATGATAAAAGTGGGAGGTGGATAGGAAGAAAACTGTTTAAAAACCACCCCCAAAGAAGCGCGAAAAGAAGCGGGGGCAAAATAGTCTTTGCACACAGGATTTTTCGAGTCATTATGAGCATTAAATGCCCAGCGCGGAAACCGAAACGGCAAACAAATGCCACAGCAGATCAAGGGACACGCGCACAAGAGACGCGTCCCTCCCACGATCTGCCGACCCAGCGACAACGCACGAGTATAGACATCACGCGCCACCCATGGCCCCACGGCCATCGCTGACGCGTCGGGGGCACTGTTACGGCCTGGCCCAAATCTCATGCGGGTCAGCCCGACCCGATCTCTCGCCGGCCCAATGGCGCGTCCTCCACCCGACCCGGACACGCGTCCCGTACGGTTCGCACACAGCCATGAGACAACATCTCTGAGGGTGTGGGCCAGCTCACTGCAAGGGCCCACTACTGACATATATATATAAGGGGAGACTGGCTCTCCCCCCAAGGTACGTGACACACCTTTCCCTCACCGCCTGCACATATTCTGACAAGAGCGTCGGAGTGTCTTTGCAGGTGGCACCCCCCTTCTCCATTCGAAGTACTCGGGACCTCGCTCATTCGGGACCAGGGAATCGCGACCAGACGAGCCCCTCCATTATTCGAAACGTTGTCCGCAGGGTTTCAACCCGAACCGTCCGGTACCCGACCTACCGAACAGTAGTTCATGGATAAAATTATTGACTTTGTACATTTGATCTATTAGTGATCAAACCAAGTCTTGTATCTGATATTCTTATATCTTTTAGTGATCTAAATAATTGTTTACGGTGGAAATTGTTTAAAAAATAACATGGGGTAGCATTATTTTATAAAAATATCATGCACTGTGAACTACAGGCTTCAACAAGAAATTATGGACCACCTTTAATATTGATTAATACTAAAAGAGCAAGTCAACTATTAAGAAATATAAACGTAATTGATCACTTAAAAAAATTAAGCCAACTTATCCCGAAAAATTATTCTTTGCGCATTAAATATTTAATCATAATTTCGTGCCAAATAAAATTATACGTTCAAACACCACAAAAAAAAAATTAGAACAGTGAATTTGGTGTTTTCAAGCCCTACATGTGGATTATAATTTTAATCAATTTATCTAATTATCTCTATTTGCATAAAAACTCATACTTTTTATATATGTCTTCCTTAGGATAACATAAGTCTAGTATATGTCAAATGTACGATAAAAAGGTGCAATGCGTTTTTAAATAAGAAAAATATACCTAACGGGGTCATTGTGATACGATAATGGAGATAATTGTTTTCAACATTTAGTGAGAATGTGGCTAGAAGTGCGGTGATGGCTCAGCGTGCAAAGCGAAGATCCAAGTGCATGCTTGCTATCTGTTTTCTTTTTTGCCCCAAACAAGGCCCATGTCATGAGCCTCGTTCCAACGGAACGCGGGATGTTCAAAATTCCGTTTGACTACATCCCCACCAAACCGGTTCTATCGCAACTTCCATGAGCTCTCGTCACCTCCTCTGCGCCAGTTGCATATTGCAACAAAGGACAACACGTGTCGACATGCATGTGAAACAAAATGAAAATAAATCTGTATATCTATATGAACTTTAATCTGTACACTAAGCAACCCTACAAAAAAATATTCAATTGCGAATGCGGTAGTTATTATCAGTTATGTACTTAAATTTAACTTCGATTTCATCCATATGGGGATTCATATGGTGGGGAATTAAAAATCTTACTTGGAAATAGACTTTGATTAGTTTATATTAGGTTTAATTACTCTATTAATTTTTATAATTTTACAAAATTTTTAATTAAATTTTTATATATCCAATTACTATCAAAAAGGACCTAATTAAAAAAAAATTAGTGTAAGAACTCAATTAAAAAAATATAAAAATTTAATTAAAAATTTTATAAAATTATAAAAACTAACAAAGTAATTAAACCTTTATATTATCTTAAAAGCTTGCTTGTTTGAAGAAGATATGCTTGAATTCTTTGCAGAGCCTTTAAATTTAGTAATAAGCCAGACTAATTGGGTATATATATCAAGGTTCGGAAAATCGGACCGGCCATCAAACCGCTCTAGCTACTGGTTTAATGGTTTAATGGTCTAACCAGTTTAATCGATGGTTCAACCGAAAAAACCGTTTTAAAATAAAATAATGAATAAATTATAAATAAACATCCTAAAATATAGTTGAATGCTGGTTTTGCTGAAATATTTTGGCCACTAGAGCTTCTTTGATCAACTTCTGCTGAGAATATGCTATACACAGGTCTAGGATCACTTGATCAGAGAATCTTGACTCCCCACGAACGTAAGATAATTGGTGAAGGTCTCTCCCATGCCATAAGATTCTATCACACCTTGAGAAAAAAGCATGCATTATTTTGATTGTTTTGTATTTCCATTAACCACTTCTCTGATTGTTTTGTATTTCCAATAACCACTTCTCTGATTGATAAATCTTTATGTTGACATTTAATATTTGATATTTTTTATATTATTTAACTTGAGTTTGTATATTAATAAGAGTATATGAATTTGATTGATGACATTTAAGGTAGTTTTTTAAATTTGAAAATTATTTTAATATTTATATTAGGGTAAAAAACCTTAATAAGCCAAGTCAAGAATCATGTAACGTAAATACGCCAAAGCGAAAATCGTTTCAGCAATAAGTCAAATCATATTTTTATATAATTCGAACCATGCTGGTTCGAATTCCATTTCTACATAATTCGAACCAGCTTGGTTCGAATTATACACAAACACACGCACACACGTAATTCGAACCAGCTTGGTTCGAATTACACACGCACACACGCACACACATAATTCGAACCAGCTTGGTTCGAATTACACATAAACACACGCACACACTAATTCGAACCAGCTTGGTTCGAATTACACACAGTAATTCATTGTATAATTCGAATTATGATGTTAAAAAATTAATAATTTAAAAATTAAAAAAATATATATTTTTATTTCATACGTTAAAAAAAGCTAACAAAATATTTAATTACGAGACTTCTTTAAAATATTAATGAGCTATCAATTCGAATTCCATACAATACTTTTCTGTCCATTTTTAATAGTTCATAAATATTTTTTAATAAATTTTTTTAAATTATAGTACAAAAAATATTTTATTCTATGCAAAACAATTTTAAAAAAATGGCTTAAAAAATGTTAGGAGTACTGTAAAAATTTATAATGTTATAATAACTTAGGTAAATACATGCATGTACTCAAATTTTAAATAAAATACTCTACATAGTCAATAATAATTTAGAAATGAAAGGACAGCAACTACAAAACAGCAACAAACATTAACAATGAAAATCAACCATGTTCTTAACCTAAAGCAGGAGCCAAACACAATGGAAATTAACAGCATATTCTTAACCACAACACAAGACCATATCTGCCTCAGGCATTCAGCCATTCAACACAAGGGATTTCTGCCTACAGCCTACAGCATTCAGCCATTCAAGTATTCAAATACAAAGCAGAATTTCAGCCATTCAAATACAAGTATTCATCAACATTCTAACAAATTAGGCGTTCTGGAATCATGAATCAGAATTCAAATACAAGTATTCATTAACATTAGGCGTACTGAATCAGAATTCAGAACCATACATTCTAACAAATTATCAAATACAAAGCATTCAGCCATTCAACAAATTAACAAATACAAAGCAGCAAAACACAAAAACATCAACATTAGGCGTTCTGGAATCACTGAATCAGAACCATACAGTCTACGAGAGGCCAGCAAAAAAATTAGGAGCCATCAGCAACTAGTATAAGCCAGATAACAAACTAACAGAGCCATCAGTAAACTAACAGAGCAATCGAGCCATTGAGCAATTAGAAAACAGTCACACTAAAACAGAGTAACAAACTAACAGAGGGAACGAGCCATCAGTAAAGAAGAAGAAGACCAAAAATTGAAAACAGTCACACTAAAAATGGACAAAAATCGAAGAAGAAGACCGAAGAAGAAGACCAAAGAACAACAATTTCAGAACTTCAAAGTTCAAACCAAGAAGAAGACCGAACAATCAGTGAAAAAAATAGTAAAATACCTAGAAGAACAGAGCTGGCGACGGAGGCATGAACAGAACTGGCGACGGAGGCAGGAACAGAGCTTGCGACGGAGGAGCAAAGTTTGCGACGGAGGAACAGAGCTACGCGACAGAGGCAGGAGGCAAGCCCGGCGACTGTGCTTCCACTGCTGAGAGTCTGAGACGTTAGCTGAGTGAGGGACCGAGTGAGCTTCGAAGCTCCAACCGGCGACAGCGTCAGGAGCAGTTCGGCGGCTGAACGAAAGGGAGGGATTGAGCTCGCCGGTGTTGAGAGGAACCGCCAGCTCGAGGGTGATGGGAGGGACGAGAGAGGGAGTGTGCTGCGCTGTTGGAGAATTAGAGGGAGTTAGGGTTGGTAGGGCTGGGGTGTTCGATTGAATGCTAAACGCCTGCGTTGGCATTTTTGGGCAAAATAAGAAAACCGGCCGGGTTCCGGTTCGGTTCGATCGACCGATTTTCGACCGGTTCAACGGTTTAGAAATGATTTTGATTCTGCCGGTTTTTGGTGTTGAACCAAACCGTAAAAACTATCGGTTCACAGTTAAACCGGTCAGACCGACCGGTCCGGTCCGATTTTAAGAACCTTGATATATATAAATACATTATTTATGATGATTAAATTTATGTACGTTTTTGTGTATGGGGTACGACTTTGTTTTATTCAGCTATGTTTGACTTTTAAGATTTTGA
>NC_029791.2:17151838-17154021 GCF_000816755.2 Arachis ipaensis | reverse complement strand
GGAATGATTCACAAAGTAAAGCAGTAGAACAATCCATTTATCTTACACACCAGTGGATTTGGTCTAGTCCGTTAATATTTAACTTGTTGCGATCGAAGTTAGTCCATGGATCCATTACTAAGTGGTAAATAATGAATATGTTTGGAGTTACTATAATATTAATTTTAATTGATTAGACTATTTTTATATTTATACGCACCTTGCAAAAAATGTGAATATTTAAAAATCAGTGAAAACTCAAGCGACTTCACATTAAGTTGATATCTGAGAGCCGTTAGATGAAAATTTAGTGAAAAATTTGGATGCATGAAAAATTTTTTCCTTACTATAGTGTTAGGTGTAAAACATAAGATATGTTTTACTTTTGGCCTGTTTTTATTTTTTATTTTTTTTCAAAAAGAGAACAAATGTGAATTGCGTTTTACTTTTTGCAGACTTTTCAAACAAAAATTTTATTTGTTTTAACCCAAACGTAGCCTGTGTTTTGTGATGTGTTAAAAGTTTTTTTTCGTAACAACAACAACAATAACAACAACAACGTCACTAACAAAACAGAGATTAATTTGCCTATTAATAACAATAATAATATAATAACAGTATTAAAAAATTAAACTGTAATGAAAAATAAATAACAACATAATATTAGTTATAATAATATTAATAACCCCAATACTACTAATTACAACACAAATAAATAAAATTTGAATAAATCTATATATTTATTGTTAAATATTAAAAAAATTACTTACAAATTGAGGATGATCCAAATACACAATAATATGATCTTCTGGTTTGGTATAGTCACGCACCATTTTTTTCCCCTATACCGTACAGTTATTCTTCTTCAGCAAGCTCTTTCATAGTTAACTACTTCCTCACTCTCCTTCAACTATTTCTCAATTCTCACTTTGCTTCAGTAACTATTTTTTAATTTTGCTTCCCTTCCAATATGCGTTTTTCGCTTATAAGGACTAAACTGAACACTTTTCGAGAATACATGGCGCGCATGCAGCTAGGGAGCCTGCAAAACGCAACCTGCATTTGGCTCTGTCCTGCGTTTTTGTGCAGTTCCAAGTTGGTCAACACCTGGACCTGTCGGCATGTAGGACACGTTTCGCTTGCTGGTTCCTTCTCTCACCAATCGCAGCTTGCATTTTGCAGGGCCTGCATTTTTTTTAATCCAATACCTACAAATGTTACCTGCGTTTTGCAGGTCTCTGATCAATGCAGATCTACATTTGTGGACAACACACCATACATCCTTATATAAGTTTATCACTAATCTTTTATCCATAACCAAATTAATTTCTGTAAACTAACATCACTCACATTTTATTATTATTTTTTTTTAACGTGGTCATTTTCCTGGCGCTAGGCTGGGCACGGCCAGTTCATGGTGCCAGGCATGAAATGGTCCCATTAAAGAAAGTGTCAAGCAAAAAATGCCCCGTTTCATGGGTGCTTTTCATGTAATATCCTAATTAACACATTGTTTGGGAAAATTTGAAAATAAATAAATAAATAAATGAATTTTTTGTTATTTAAATGAGAAGAAAAAATAGAGTGAAATAAAAATAGGATGAGACTTATTAAAATATTTTTACTCTAAAGATGAAATGAAAATAAAAAAAATGTGACAAATATTAATAAAATTATATATTTATTTTTTATTATTAATAAATTATAATTTAAATTAACAGAAACGAAAGAATACAGAAAAGAGAGAAATTGACAAGAGATTTAAATTAAAAATTAAAATAGAATAATTATCATGTTATTTTTTTGTTCTTTACAACAGAATCATAATCTTCTATTTATACAATAGAATTAATTAGAGAATCTTATTTCTAAAAAGTTAACAACCTTTTAGGGTTGCTCATATCTCCAATACAAACAAAATATAAAAAAAAAATCTTTTAAAATAAAGCACCACAAACATATTGCATGAACATAACTTGCTTCTTAGGAGAAGTCACACCTAAATGGGGGAAACACAAATGAAGGCGTGGTGGTACAAGCGGTGATGACAACAACATAGCATTGACTAGTGATGGTGGTTGGCATTACAGTTTCACGTTAGTTAGGGACTTAGGATAAATAGAAAGGAGAAAGAGAGTTAATGATGGATAATATATAATATATGTCAAATTTACAATTTAAAATATTTTATTTTTTTTACTTTT
>NC_029791.2:17151393-17151720 GCF_000816755.2 Arachis ipaensis | reverse complement strand
ATTTTTTATTTTTATGGAGCGTATTAGTATTGATGTATAAATAGAACAAATACAAAAATTAAAAGTTCTACTTGAATTGAACACTAATTTTTGTCGCTTTCAAAATACGAAATATAATTCTAACTCTTAGATGCATCTTAATTTTTAGATTTTTTAAACCGTGAGATTTTGTGGTATAGATTGAAAAAAAAAAAAAAGAAATTCCAGATATGGATATTGTGTGACATTACTTATACACCAACACTTGACATTCTGGAATTTTTGTGCAATTCAAGAGTACAATGAAATGGTTGACACTGATGAGAATATACAATTATTTAGTTTATA
>NC_029791.2:17136781-17151374 GCF_000816755.2 Arachis ipaensis | reverse complement strand
ATAGTTATTTTTAACTATAAAAAATTAATATACTGTTAAAATTGATCATGATTAATTTAAATAAATTTTATAATCATAAAAAATTATATCTATTTGACATTTTTAACTAAATATTAGTATGTAAAATATATCGTTAATTTTCAATTCTATGTTATTGTTGGTGCGAGTAATGTCGACATATTATCATTCAAATCTTTACTTTCTAAAAGTTCCTTCTTCCTCAATTTTTTGTCAAATCAAAACCTAAGTCCCAATTTTTAAGTGGTTAATTTTTTTTATATGAAAAAAATTTTTGTGTACTACAATGAAATGGACATATACAAAAAAATTTTACTCTTATAGTGTTAATATAAAACGCAACCTACATTTTACCTTTTTCATTTGTTTTTTATTTTTTTTTTTTTGTTTATGAAACTAAACAAACCCAACCTGCGTTTTATTTTTTTAAGAGTTTTCAAAAAAATCTTTTTCTTTTGGCCCAAAACGCAGCTTGCGTTTATTGATTTATTTTTTTTTTTTGAAAAAATAAAACGTAGCTTACGTTTTTTGTGTGTCAGATTTTTTTTAAAGCCACAAAATACAGGTTGCGCTTTTAAAGTGTCAGAAAATTATTTTTGAAAGCATAAAACGTAGGTTGCGTTTTGTGAAGAAAAAATATTTTAAACAAAAGTATTGCCTATAAATACGAAGCAGGATTCATTCAAAGTTCCTCACTCTACTTCTATTCCTCCTAATCTTCTTTCTTGCATATATGTCATAGTTGTGAATTTTTTTGGCAGTTAGTTGTGTGAAAAAAGTCGAGTTATGTGAGGTTGAAGTTATGGAAGATATTGCAAATTTGCGAGTGTATTATAACGGTGAAATTATACCAAACACATACAAAGGAGTGACTTTTGTTTGTGAATGTCCATTTTTATTTGCTATTCCATACACCATGAGTTTTGTAGAGTTGCAAAATGATCTTTGTGATGACATACAAAGTCACATTTCGAAAAGGGTGAGCAACATTTTATACAGAAATCATGTACAAGTATTTGGTGGGTTGATATAGTGTCAAATAATGGCCATCAATGACGACGCAAGTATGCAGCAGATGTTCTATATTTATCAACAAACTCGATTTCACGTGCCGATGATAGAGCTGTACGTTGAGTTCGAACAGCAATCGGGACTGGATGCGGTTGGCAAGGAGGTCAATGTTGATGAGCTCGGGGATATAAATTGGGAAGAAGATAACAACGACAGTGAAGAGGAGTTCGAAGCCAACTATGAAGTCGATGACGAAAACGATGACGGAGACTTGGCAGGCAATCCAGCGGGGCAAAATGAAACGGATGCGATTGTTAACTGGTAACCCTTTGGTGTTCCGTCTTTTATGCGGACTCTGGATCTCGAAGCCATGCATGCCCCAGAATTTTCTGAGTATGCGAATATGGGTATGTTATGATTATTAATTCAAGTTACCACTAGTGTGTATTTTATTTGCCTTCTCTGACTAATGGTGGTGCACATATCGTAAGTGAAAGCAACGTTGCAATGGAAGATGATGAGTGTTGACTACTTTAGAGAATTAAACTATGATTAAGATGATGACTAAACATTATTGGGCTATTATTTAATTGTTTGTGTGATGTATTTTGTTTAGTGTGCAGAAAATAAATTAATCACATTGGCCCAAGAAGAAATAAAACAAGCACGAATGACATATGGCTCACCTACATACAATCATGACCCACAGGTTATTTGCTCCATTACAAATGTTTCTTATCAGAACAAAAGCAAAAATAAAAAGGGGAAAAAAACAATTGGTCCAAGAAGCAAATGCTCAAGCCCAAATACACACTTCAAGGATATATAATTACTACAATCACAAATAATTCTTGGATGAAACAAACAAGCCTCTAGTCAAATAATGAAAGATAGAAAGCAAGCCCATAATAAAACCAAAGTCTAACGGTGGTCAACATTTAAATCTATTCATTCACTTAGACAGTAACTAAGTGATTTAAATTCCATTTCATTGGAACCATCACATAACATTATTTCATTTCAATTGAATTCATTATATTCACTTCATCCACCGAAAAGCCAAACTCTCTCTTCTCTCTCCTTCCTCATCTATCACATCACTCTTTGAACAAAGAAGAAAGAAAGAATAGAAAAGTTCTGCCACTAGGGTTCGGTGAAGAACAAAAGGGTTGTTACCAATTTCAAGCATGCTTCAAGACTACAAGAGGGAAGATTTCTTCAAAAAGGAGAATCACAAAAAGAATTATTGAAGAAACCAACTGGGTCACAAGAACCGTTCTGGAAAATACGAAGAAGGTGAAGTCAATGGTGCTTTGCTTGGAATCTACGGTCAATAAACAAACTTGGAGCCAAAGCAAGAACCCACGACTCAGATTTAAGATTCTTGAAGAAAAAGGTTGAAAGAGAAGATTGAAGGTATAGTTGCATGTCACTGCTTCTACCCTCTCTCTCCTCTGTGAACGCCGCTGCTGCATCTGTATATTGGGAGAAAAGAACCAACATGTGCTGAGGAAGGTTTCAAGCCCTGGAAGCTTCACCCCTATATAATAGGGGTGAACGGCCAAGGATTGGAGCAAGGAGTGAGAGCACACGTTTGGGTTCCTATAACTCTTTGAGCTGTTTATTCTTCTCCTTCATGGTTTTCATTGAATATTTTTTTTCTTAGTTTAGTCTATCTGTGTTTCATTGGTAAAAGGCAAAATGTGAGATTTTGTAAGAAAAATCCAATGAGTGAAAAAAGACAGAGAGTTAAACTTGGAGAAAAAGCCATAATTATCTCAAAAATCCTTTGAATGTATTTTTGTTTTATTGTCATGATCTTGAGGGGATTCCCTTACAAGTTGGGTTAGCACTTTGCTTTTGAAAGCTAGATTGAGGTCTAGTCAAGTTCAGATTGGGTTAGAATCTAGATTTGTCCCAGATAGGATTGGGTAGATCCTAGGAAGAATTAGTGAATGTAATTCTATTGAAAGATAGTGAAATTCTATCATTGTTGTGATGGAGAGTGGATGTAGGCTACATTGGACTAGGTACCTGAATCAGGATACATCTGTGTGTCACTTCTTCTTCTCTACTTCACTTCTGGTTTTGTTACTCAGGAGACAAAAATTAAAGTTTCTTTCAATTCGTTACAAGACAAAAGCAAAAATATCTCCTAAGTTTCTTTGAAAAAGCAAAAAGTAATATTCAGCAGAAAAGGAGCCTAAGATTCAACCCCCCTTCTCTTAGACACTGATAACCATCAGTGATTTAGTGTCAGAATAGAATTTGGTTCTAAAAAGTTGGTGATATCTGCAATCAAAAGCTATACTATCTCTAGAGGAGTTGATTACACTGTGTATGAGTCTGAGCCGTAGACATTCTATGCGAAATACAAGGGTTATGGTGCAGGATGCGATTGGCTTATCCGAGCTAGCTTGATTCGAAAGAAAGCTTGTTAGGAGATCAAGATATATAATGGCAAACACACGTGCACAATGGGCACGATTTCACAAGATCATGCCAAGTTGAACTCAAGACACAATTGCAGATGCTATTAGGCCGTTGGTCAAAGCAGACCTGTCGATAAAGGTGAAGTCTATTATTGCAGAAGTTCAATCTAGGTTCAACTATACTGTAAGTTACGGAAAGGCTTGGTTGGCAAAGTAGAAGTCTGTCGCAAAAGTTTTTGGTGATTAGGAAGTTTCTTACCAAACTCTGCCAGTTTGGTTGAAGGCAATGACTGCGAAGATGTCAAGGTCTAGTGTTTAAATCAAAACGCTCCCCATTTACCATGAGAATGAGGAGGTTCAAGGTGTAAGATTTCTCCATCATATTTTTTGGAGCTTCTATCTGTATATTGTAGCTTTCAAACATTACAAGCCATTGGTGCAGGTTGATGGAACACACCTGTACGAAAAATATAAAGGTGCACTTCTAGTTGCGGTTGCACAAGATGGGAATCAAAATAGTGTGCCTATTGCGTTGTACCGTAATGCACGACAGAATGATCTGTATAGATGTGCCAGACTAGCTACTCCCCAACTGTATTGTCGAATCCGGTGGAAATCTCGAAGTAAAGGCAAAAACTTTGAGTTCAAAGACGTGGTAGACTTATCTGGAAATACCATTGTACCAACTACGCAGAAAATGTGAGCCCTGACGTACCGCTCAATAGACTCCTGCGTGTCACACGGTTTAGTATCTCTGCACCGCCGGACTCATGCAAGATTTACCTTACCCAAGACGTGATCGTCCGGACCTGGCTGCCAACCAAAACAAGCGATGCAGTTCTCCACCAAAAGCTGGTGATTGCTATCCGATCTACCCGTGACGGGCTCCCTGTTAACCTGGAGGCCAAGTATATGTGTCACGTCTTTTAGCGTTACTGTCACTTCGCCCACTGGAAGGTGAAACGTGTGGGTTTCTGGCCTCTATCGTTCCACCAAGGCACTTAGGAATGCAGAATGGCCTCTCATTTCACCAACTCGCGAAATGTGTTGAAACCCAGTTAATCCTAGTGTCGACGCAGCTCTCTCGTTAAAGGTATCCGACGGATCAAGCTTTCTAAGCAACAAATTTCTGATTGCCTGCAAAGTGAAAATAATATTTATTGGGTTAATAGCTAAAATCGCCTCTGAAAGATACTCCGATCTCCATTTTCATCCCCGAAAGATAAATTTAATCAAAATTGTCTTCAAAAGATTTAAAATTAATCGTTAATCCCTCTGTCCATTCTATCACTAACGACGTTAAGTTTGCTGACGTGGCAGTTAGCTTGACAACCCAACCCAAACCAGATCCGGATCATACCCACTTGCAATCCAACCCAAACCCAAACCCAGCAAAAAACAGTGTTCCTTCTTCCCACATTCAACAGCTTCTTCATCTTCTACCTGAAGCTCCACCACGCCGTTACCCTGCAAGGTGTTCCACGTCGCCGTCAGTCCTTGTACGTTCCTCTACCACGATGCTGCTGGTTCTTGCCCGCAGTTCTTCTCTTTGTTCCAATCCCAGAATTCCTTTTCTCCTCCTCTTCCCTCCCTTTCTATTATTCTTTTCGCCACCAACACTGAAACCATTCTTCTCTATTGATTCCTGATTTAGATGAACATATACACTTGCTATTTTATACCCATTTTTTGTTTTTTGGGATTTCAATCCCAAAATTCTAGTTGCTCAAAGATTGAAACTTTGATATAATATATAGGGGTATTTGTTCCAAGTCTCCCAGGGGTGGTGACAGGGTGGTTGCCACCACAGATGGAACCAAAGAAAATCATAAGAACTACAAGACCACCGTGCCTTCTGATTTGGTACATGCGTCTCACACAAAGGAAGACATTAACAAGCAGAAACGTGGTGCTGAGAATGCTGCAGGGACTAGTGTTGTTGGTAATCAAAATATTAGTTAGTTTTATGTTAAGCATTTGAATCCGATTGAGAGGTTGGCATTTTGGGAATAGGTAGTTGCTGCTTTGCGGAACACCCTCCACCCAATGATGCAGAGATCGCTGTGATTGCGCCCTCTAACTCCTCTCTATTCTCTTCCTCAATCATCACTGCTGGCTTCTGGTGGAACGTGGTCTCTTTCTCCACTGCAACTTGCACCGATCTGCTCTGCTTGTGTTGGTCTTCCTCTGTGCTCTTCTATGGACACCGCCAAGTTGGAATAAAGACCATTACTGGAAGAACGGCATCGACGAAGAGGCAACAGCTGTTGGAATTGGCATGGAGGCTGAGACGGGTAGAGGAGAAGGAAAGCTGTTGGATCGTTGGGTTGGGGCTCTAATTTAACACTGTTAATGATAGAATGGATGGAGGGATTAACATGATTAATTTTAAATCTTTCGAAGACGATTTTGATTAAATTTATCTTTTGGGGATGAAAATGGAGATCAAGATATCTTTCGGAGACGATTTTAACTATTAACTCAATATTTATTCATATTACTTCTTAACTATTAACAATAACTAACACAATAATATTAATACTAATACTAATAATTTTTTAACAATAACAATTAATAATGTATTCAAATAATTAATAATAACAACAAAATAATAATAATACGAACAGCATAACTAACAGTATCATAAAATGTTATCATAGACATTATTATAAACATTTAACACTATACTAATCATAATAACTACTTCGATAAACCGAAAACACTAATAATAATAATAATAATAATAATCTTCTGATCCGTATCATCATTTTTTGTTTTTAAAAAAATACTTTGTTAATAAAATATTAATAAATAATTATAACAGTTATTAAACAGTATTATTATCATGAAAAATAATAATAAATTATTAAAAGATAATAATAAATTATTAAAAACAAATAATAAATTATTATCATTATCATAAACATTATTATAATAATAATAATAATAATAATAATATTGCAATAATAATAGCCATAACGGTAATAATAATAACAGTTTAATAATAATGATAAAAAAATAAAATTCAAACAAAAATAAATAAAATATAAATAAATATATTCATTTATCGTAAAATTAAAAAAAAAACTTGTTCATTGAGGATGATTCAAATATTTAATAATATATTCTTCAGGTAACGTAAAATCACGAACAATTTTTTTTTTATAAAATTAAATTCTAAACCTTCTATTCTTCTTCCTCCGCCGTTTTTCATTTTAAAGGCTCTAAACCCTAAATCTAAAATCCGTTCAACACTCTTCCTCCAACACGTGTCGTGCATGCATCCACGGCATAGAAATGTGAATTAAGTTATGCGGATTAAGTTTTTTTCGTATCAAGTTTTTTTTTTCTTTTTTACTAAAGATAGAGAGATTCGAACCTGCAACCTCTAAGTGAGTATGGAAAAATTATGTCATTTGAGATATAATTCATTGGCTATTAGTAGGTAATTCGAATAAACGTTGTTTCTGATTATTCTAAATATTATACATAGAAATGTTCAAAATCGATTCCATCCAAACAAAATTTGATGGAAACCAAAAAACATCTAATAACCTAACAAATCGAAAATCCAAAAAACCAAAAACATAAAATTTTGCAGGGTTTTTTTTCGGTTTGGTAAAAATGACATTGGGTATGAAGATAAATATTCCAAAGACATGTTTGAATATGCAGATCTATCAGAATATTACCTTCCTTATTAATTAAGTGAGGAATTCATGATGATACAGAGGGGCCAGGCTGTTTTAATAAATCACATTAGATACTTTTTGTCCTAAAATATAACCATAACAAGAATATAAACTAAACACAAGTGACAAGCACATCAGCTTCTATACATGATCTGCTCCACAAAATATAAATTGAAAGAACATAGCTAATTATACTCAAGCAAGAATTATATTGAAATCCTATGTAGGTTTGGCGGTTTTCTTCTTCATTAGCCACCTACTTTTCATAACAAAACATAAAAGAGGCAAGGGAACTTGATCCCTTCAGATTTTTCCCTTTTTAAATCTATAATAATTGCATTCGTAATACTTCGTGGTCGAATAGTTAAACTTCAGCAAGACGTTGTCTCCAAATCCTCAATTACTCACTTTCTATACTGCAGGTCAAATAAGGAGAGCAATTTCACAATTTTAAAGGATAAATGTTCTTATTTGCAACTTTGTGGGAAATAGAACATACAAGGCATACTTATGGGCTCAGCTATTGTATTGACAAGAAAATATATTTTATGCAGAGGAATAGAAACTTTAAATTGGTATGCTCTCCTGTTGTTCGGTGTTTGTATTCCCTCTTAAGCTATGCTACATATGCATAGACTACATATATTTAATTTCTTATTCTCTAATTATTGGTTCTTTACTGTTTTTTATGCTGAATTTTTTTTCTTCTTATGATTCTTTGCTGTTTTGTTTTGAAAAAAGCGGTAAAGATGGCATTAAGTATAAAGATTTTCTGCAGAACTTTTTTTTCTTGTAAAACCGAAAAACCGAACCAAATTAATCCATTTTTAATTGGTTCGGTTGGTCTCACAAAAAATACTGAATCAAACTAAATCAAATATTTATGTATGATTAGTTTGAATGGTTTTTTCTGAAAAACCGAAACAAACCGCAAACTAAACACCCATAATTATGCATATGGTTCAAGACCTATTTATAGTTTTTAAGTTTGACATTCAAATGCAATTATTCAGTCTGCTTATAGTATTATTATTTGTCTATGTTTATATAGATTCTATTGATTATTTTATATTTTTTATTTATGTAGGATTGAATCAACTGATTGAACCACTGACCCAGCAATTGATTTAGTAACTCAGTAGCTTGATCGGTTCGATTTTGATAACTATGCTTCAGAGTCTCCGACGCACCGTTCTCCTCCTCTAGCTGCTGGTCCAGCAACACTTCAACGGCGAAACAACCCTTTCGTTCTCCGTTCGCCAGAAATCCCAACCATTGCTGGAATTTGTTTCTCTTATCGCAAAGTTCTGATCTAATTCACCACCATGGCAAAGGGTAAAGCAACTTCAGAGCTCAACATCGCTATTATTCACCCTGATCTCGGCATAGGTATTTAGCCCCATTATCCTCCAAACGCTAATAATTCTATTTATGATCAACAATTTCATGGCTTAAGTTCCTTTTATTTGATTTGGTTTTATGGTGAATACTTGTAATTGATTGGACTTCGATTCTTCTATAATCTTATTTTGGTAGGTGGAGCTGAAAGATTGATTGTGGATGCAGCTGTTGAGCTTGCATCCCATGGCCATAAAGTTCATATTTTTGCTGCACACCATGATAAAAATCGATGCTTTGAGGAAACTATTTCTGGTGATTCTCTCTCTCACACACACAAACAAACACGGGATTGGGAACTTCGTAGCTAGTCCTGGTTTATTGCATTATCCTTCAAAGTAAATTATTTTCTAACCCAAGGTTCCTGCTTGAAATGATGCATAAAGCAGTTTCAATCTATGTAACAGTATTTTTAATGGTACATTCTCATACATATCGATCATTAATTTACAATTTTACATGTTTATGATAAACTATTTCTAAGGGTTGCTCCTGGCTGATTATGTGTCTCAAACTTACTTATACTTTCATGGCAGAGTTGTTGTGTTGCCCTTGAGATATGGTTTGGCTTGTGATTGTGTTTCAGGTACCTTTCCAGTTACCGTGTATGGTTCCTTTCTTCCCCGGCATGTATTCTACCGTCTTCATGCATTGTGTGCTTACCTCCGGTGCCTATTTGTTGCTTTCTGTATGCTATTTTTGTGGCCTTCGTTTGATGTTATAATTGCTGATCAGGTCTCCGTAGTCATTCCCATCTTAAAACTTAAAAGATCAGCAAAGGTAGAAACAAATAAGTCCAAAGAATAGTGTGCAAACTTCGAGGTTTGACATATTCATAGTGATTCATTTGTTTGTTTCCTTGGTAGATTGTATTCTATTGTCATTTTCCCGACTTGTTGCTGGCTCAACATACCACTTTCCTCCGGAAGTTGTATCGGATACCGATAGACTATGTAGAAGAAGTCACAACTGGTTGAACCTTGTGTCCCTGTTTGATCTGTTTCTCTGAACTTCTTTACTCACATATGTACTGAATTATGGATCTTATGAAACATTTTCAAATTTCAGGAATGGCTGATTTGATACTTGTTAACAGCAACTTCACTGCTTCTACTTTCGCGAATACTTTTATACATCTCAATGCCAAAGGGATTCGACCAGCTGTTCTGTACCCTGCAGTTAATGTGGATCAGTTCAAAGAACCCAGTTCCTTTAAGTAAATGACATGTTTATAGATATATGTTGCTTTTTTTATTGTTGAAATGTTGAGCTGGCTCTGAATGAAACCCATATAACAACAAAGCCTCGTCCCACTAGGTGGGGCGGTTACATGAATCCAACGACGCATTGCGCCCATAATGTAACATGTCTACAGTGAGACTGTTGACACGTAGATCTTCTTTGATCACCTCATGTATGGTCTTTTTAAGTCTTCCTCTTCTATTCGCCACCTGTTCACCTTCTATCTCATCCACCCTTCTAATAGGGTGCTCTGCTAATCTTCTTCCCACATGTTCGAACCATCTGAGACGAGATTCTACCATATTTTCTACAATAGGCGCTATTCCAACTCTCTTATATCTTCATTTTTTATTTTGTCCATACGTGTCTGACCGCTCATCTATCTCAGCATCCTCATCTCTGCCATACGTGACTAATGAAACCTATATAGCCATTTGTATCATATTATATAATATATTAGTCTTAGTTTTGTGTTGTATATGTTGTTGCAGGCTGAACTTTCTTTCCATTAACCGCTTTGAAAGGAAGAAGAACATAGAATTAGCAATTTCAGCTTTTGCTATGCTTCATTCGCCTGAAGCTTCTTTGACTATTGCAGGTGAGCATCTTTTGCATATGACTTTTGTACTCCTGATGATAGATCCATAGATATCATGGTTGATTTTACATGCATTATCCTTGGGACTATATTTAGGATTATATGCCTTAGACTGGAGTGTGCTATATTGGTATCTGCAATATATAAATGACTGTTAAGAAAACTATCTTTGCTGTGTGTGAGGTTCTAGAATTATTTTATCTCTATGCTGGTTAGCTTATGTGTTGAGTTTGTTTCTGTGAGTAAAGAGATTATTGTTCTGCACAATGGTGTTTGGAGTTGTATCATGTTTTGTAAATTATGGGGCATCAATTTCTCAATCACCTGTATTAGGTAGCATTTGTCATAGGGTTTCAATTCATTCATTTCATAATTGATGTAGAAACGGCATCAACATATTGTCTGGCATCATTGTTGACCTTTTATTTATAATGAGTTGGTTAGTAGTAGGTATTGTAAGTTCTTAAATATTGTTTAAGAGAAGAAATTAATATGTATTGTTAAAGATTTGTTGCTTCATATTGTTATGCACTATTAGGTCATATACTTTTCTCTTGGATAGTGAATAGACAGCAAAAAAAAAAAATGAAACTTAATTTATTTTCATAATTTTGACCTGGTATTTTAGAAATGAATGGCACAAATTTTTTTTTTCTAATATCACACAGTCAAAGAAGTGGATTCATTCAAATCTTGAGCTGGAAATATGAGGAATGAGCAAATCTTGTGAAAATTAATTTATTACATGTTAATGATATAATTAAATCATTTCTTGTTACTCTGTTCTTATGTTTGTGTAACAATAATGTAACTCAAACTCAAACTTGAGATACTAATCCAGGTATCTAGCTGAGAGAAAAAATATCAACTGGGTAAAAATTATGCAGCACTGCGCTTCATGACTTCATCCATGTAGCCGACCTACCTAGTAGGATAAGATAGACCACGCTAAGAAAATAGCCCAGAGGTGCATAAAATAGAAACTTTTCTTACTAGTATTGTACAATAGTCCTAAGTCTGAACCGTCCATATCATAATTATTTCATGCATTTCATGTTGGAGCACATGTTTAGATGCAATATGAGAATGCAAAATCAGTTGTCATAAATTGTTCCAGGTGGCTTTGACATACGGTTGAAGGAGAATGTGGAATACTTAGAAGAGCTTAAGGCTTTAGCTGAAAGAGAAGGTGTCTCTAATAGAATAAGATTCATCACCTCTTGCTCTACCACTGAAAGGAATGCCCTACTCTCGGAATGCCTGTGTGTTATTTACACTCCAAAGGTTTGGGAAACATTGTAAAAGAAAAATTTAGGTGTTTTCTTGAGCCAAAAATTTTCTTCCTTTGATCTATACATTATTTGCCACATTAGTGAATGTGTGTCACCCTTATTGCCAAGGTTTTAAATTGCAGTTGTGGTTGTTGCAATTGCAGTTATTTTGTCGATTATGATGCAATGCACATTGTGCCAGTTGGTGTTTGTGGTTGCAATTGCAGGGTGGTGCAGTTGTGGAAAGACTACAACTGCAATTTAAAATCGTGGTTGTCCACCTAGCCACCGGTATTCACTGATGTGGCAAGTAGTGTATGGATCAAAGCTCATTTACTTGAGGAGCACCAAAGAACTCTTTTTCATGAAGTTGGATGAAGAAAAGTTGGTCATACGTAATATACTTTGATGCAGGATGAGCATTTTGGCATTGTTCCGGTGGAGGCGATGGCAGCATACAAACCTGTTATTGCATGCAATAGTGGTGGACCATTGGAGAGTGTGAAGAATGATGAAACAGGATTCCTTTGTGATCCTATACCAGAAGAGTTTTCTTCTGCAATGGCCAAATTCATAAAAGATCCCAAAGAGGCTGAAAGAATGGGTAGAGAAGCTAGAAAGCATGTGGTTGATTCATTCTCCACACACACATTTGGCCAAAGTTTAAATAGGTATATAGTTGACATTCACAGAGGAAAAGAGGACTAATGTCACCTTTTTTAATCAAATTTATTTTCTAACATGGTATATAACATGATTTCGATACGCAAAATTGTTCAATTGATGATCATTCAACATGATCTTAGTTGACTTGGTTAACCATCTTATAAGTGTTGGAATTTTGGATCTTTTCTAATATAAAAGTAACCAAGTATATATAGAAATTGCGATGGTACGAAAAAATATACAGATTTTGCTGAATTTCAAATAAACAATAATAATTTCCTTGTAAATAAAATAAAATCTGCTCCAAATTTGAATTTCATCTGTTTATATAATTTATATGTGGGAAGACAAATAACAAAAGTTGAAATAAGCCAACGAGCTATGTGGCCCGTTTTGAGTAAACAGCTTCTTTTGAAAAAATAGTTTAAACAATAAATGACTATATTAAAAATAGCTTATAAATAAATTATTTTGTGTTTGGATTTTTAGTTCTAAAAGTGCTTATTTTATAGAAATATGATAAAAAGTAGTAGTATTATAAGAGAAGTCATTTTTTTTAACTTCTTTATAAACTCTTAAATAACTTCTTAGAAAACTGCAATTTGGTTTTAAAAATTGCATCAGACATTAATACTATTACTTTTTATAAGTGAAAAGTTTAAAAAAGTTACTTTTGAAACTTCCCAAACAGGTCCATAGTTCAAATGGTATAGTCTCTCTATCCTCACCTAGGCTGCGTTTGTTTACAGAGACAGGACACTAAGACAGGGACACAAAAACACAAAATCGTATTTGACAGGAGAGACATGGACAGAAACAATGTGTCCAGAGACATTGAATTAGTGTATTTTGTGTCCATCCTGACAGGAAGGACACAGAAACACTAACAAGAGACACAACTTATTTTTTATTTTTTCTTTCATTATTTTGTTAATTTTTCATAATTATATTTTTTATTATTATATTTTTCATCTCAAATTTTTTGAATGAAAAAAAAAGAGAATAAATTGGATTTTCATAATTTGTTCTACTTTATTACCAAACAGAATATAAGAACACAAAATTTTGTCTGTCTATAGTATCTTGTCCTATCATGTTCTCAGTGTCTTATCCTGTCATGTTCTCAGAAACAAACACAACCCTAAAAATTTCAGATTCGAGTCTCACTCCTAATTTTGAAAAGAAAAAGGTTGAAATAATGGGTTTAGAAGTTAGAAGGCTGCATTATATATTTTGTAATTTTGTATGTACAAAGTTAAAAACTACAATATTAAATAATTTAAATGAAGTAAGAATTAAAAATTAAACATTATGCAAATTTAGTTGAGAGCAATATATATATATATTTCCACTAATTAAAAAATTATATAATAAATTATTTTATATTTTAAATCCTTAATCTTTTTCATATATTGCATGGGTGCTGTTAAGCAAAAAAATTTTCGGTCATCTCCGTTATTAGTACTACTCTAATCAACCTTAGAATGAGTTTTTATTAATAATTTAATTCAAATAGTTAAGGTTATTTATTGATACTAAATTAAAAAAATTAGTTGAAATATTAATTTCAATCCAACGTGAAAAAATCATTGGGAATAAAAAAAATATAACTATAAAAAATTGTTGTCAAAAATCGTAACACAAAGACTAAATTAGTAATAGAATTGCAATAGTGTAAAACTGTTATCTATCTAATTATGATTCTAAACTGTTGTATAATTATAGAAACTCGCTAAAAACCTTTTTTAAAAATTGCTGTGAAATAGTTGTTTATTAGAAAAATAAGGGCAACGTTTTGTTTTTATTGTCATCGTCTTAGATAAAAAATCGTTGTCTAGCTATTATTATTGATAATGACCGCATATAGAACAATTCAAAAATGGTTACTAAAATGTTGCTTAAAGTTTTGAAAATGGTTTTTTGATCTATAGCAATAGTTTTTGGCTGTTGTTTAAGATCATATTTGTTGCACGTAGTGCCTATTTATTTCACTAGTTATTGCAAGTCAATAGGGAGTGCGATTTGGATTGGTTTTAAATAAAAAAAAATTCATTTGATCTAAAAATAAATTCTACTTGCAGTACAGTTTAGATTAGATATTTTAAAAAAAATCTAATCCAATCCGATCCAATTTTAAGCGGTTTGGATTGAATTGGATTTACGTTTGTAAATTAAAAAAATTAAATATGCATGACAAGTTTTAATATCAAATTTTAAATAACCAATAATAACATAATAAATCTCAATATCTTAAAAAATCAAGAA
>NC_029791.2:17133031-17136742 GCF_000816755.2 Arachis ipaensis | reverse complement strand
AATCTATACGATTTGCAAAAAATAAAATTCAGATAAATCTAAATTAATATGATTTTAATAATTGATTTTGTCAAAGCATAGACTTTAAGTTTTAACCGCTATTGAAGGCATCATATCCCATGAATATATATGGGATCACAAGGAACCTATAATATATATACACACACGCAAAGTGTAGGTATTTTATATTGAAGAAACATGAAACATATGGTATCGTATTCTAACTTCTAAGTCAACCCAAGCATCCAACTATACGAGACATATAAATAAAGAGCACTACCCATGTGGTTTATTATTAGGAAAGTTTTATGGTGTGGATGAAAAAAAAAAATCCACACCTGTAAATATTATGTGGTAAATTTTTTAGATGAATATATTTTAGTTGGTTATAGTCATAAATTCAGCTGATAAAATACAAATATTATGTGGTAAATTTTTTAGATGAATATATTTTAGTTGGTTATAGTCATAAATTCAGCTGATAAAATACTAGGTAAAGAAGAAACAATAATTTTGCAGTTATACTACATATTATAAAAAAGTTAATTAGTGTAATTAGATGTTAATTATTTTTGGGCTGTTGGGAACTATTGGGTAAGTTTTATTTTTTTTTTTATGTATGTGGTTATGAGTGGGTTTTGAGTTTGGGTCACAATTTTTTATGTAAGTGTGCAGAAAAAAAATTTTTGTAGATAAAAATTAGTCAAAGATAGCATTAAAAAGGAATGTGGCTAAACTTCTCTCAAATCTGATCCTAACTCATTATAAACCCATTTTATATACGTGTAAGATACATTCCCATACGACTTGCACTCATATCTCATGTGAGTGTCCACTGCTGTTCACAATAACATAGTAACTGTTAATATTAAAAACATTAATAAAAATAAGAACAATAAGAAAAAAAATTACAAACTCATATCTTTATTCGGATGAATAAAAATATAAACGAAAAAAAGTGTTAAATATCTGTATTTATTTTTTTTGAACGCCTTTCATAAATATTATAATAAATTATGTACTCATAACGATTTCATTTACATTATTAATATGAGATACGTAATGTTTAAAAGAAATTCTTTATTTTTATAGTTCACTGAAACTATGCAAATTTATGCTATATAAATAATTACTAACAACACACTAATAAAGAATAACATTCAAAAAATTATAAAAATATTATTTTTTTGTCTTAAATATGATTTTACTCTCTTATTAGTAACATACGTCACATATTTCTTTATTTATTTATTTAATTTTTTAGGTTAAATATCAAAACAATGCACTACATCCTTTTGTTTTCTTTTTCCATTTAACAATATACAATTCCTTCCATCTTATGAGAACACCATAACAAAACAACAGTTACAGAAGCTTAGCCACATTCCTTGAAAATTAAAAAATCGATTAACCCGAATAAGTCCAAAAAATTTTTAGCCCATTTTCTTTTTAATACTATCTTTGACTAATTTTTACCCACAAAAAATTTTTTTTCTCAACACTTGCATAAAAAATTGTGACCCAAACCTAAAATCCACTCATGACCACATACACAGAAAAAAAATAAAACTTGTCCAATAGTCCCAACAGCCCAAAAATAATTAGCATTTAATTACACTTATTAATTTTTCTACAGCAGTACAATTGCAAAATCGCTGCTTTTCCTTTATCTAATGTTCTATCAGCTGAATTTGTGATTATGGCCAACCAAAACATGTTCGTTTAAGAAGCTTGCCACATAATATTATATCTACAGGTGTAGATTTTTTTTCCATCGACACCATAGAACTCTTCTTATTATTATTATTGTCATGCAAGTCTCATGGATGCATGATCTAAAGTTTTTTTAATTATCATTATTTGTTAGTAGTTAATGAAGTTTTCAAGTTTCTAAGATGTTATTGTGAGTTTATTTCTTCAGTTGAAAATATTTAATTCAAATAAATAGTTTGCCAGCAAAAACTAGCTTGCTAATACATGTAAAATTTTCGTATAATAAATTAACCTTTAATTTATTCTAAAAGATTTTATCATTTGTATTCATTCTATTCCATAAAATAAATTAAAGTGCACAACATATAGTAAAATAAGAATAAAGTATTAAAATTGACCATAAAAAATTATAATGCTAACAAATCTGATCATAAAAAAATTAAAATTAACTTATAATCATAAAAAATGAAATTTTACAGATATAATTATCTAAACTTTAAAAATCTATCAAAAATTCTTAAATTATTACTCTACTTTAACTTAATCACTCTCAAATTCTAATTTCACATCATCTTTAAAAATAATGACGTCACTTTTACACTACTATTAAAACCTCACTCCCTTCAATCCAAACCTGCATCTGTTTAGGCTCCATTTGTTTAGTATATAGCATAAGATATGGACATAGAAACATGAATTATATAGACATAGACACACAATATATGTGTACATATTTTATGTTTGGCAAAGAACATACATAAAACACATTAAACTTTAAAAAGTCAATAATACCCTCATCATCTACCTTTACCACTATTATCACTATCTATATTTTTTCAACAGCTACACTAATTCTTTTTTCCATCTCTATTCATAAAAAAAATATAGATAACAAAAATTCTAGTAATTTTAACAACAAATTTAATCATATCTTCCTAATTAAACAACAAATAATTAATTGGCATGATTTTCATTTTAAATTTCTTGGGTCAATTTTAAGTTGTTGAAGCGACTATGAAACAATGGAATATCAAATTAAAAAATTAATTGAAAGGTGAGATATTCCAACAAAAAAAATTGTTCATAGTATTCAGACTATAATTTTTTTAAAAAAATAGCATAGATTAATAATAAAAAACAAAAAAAATAAAACTTTATTTTAAGAAAAAAATACAGAAAGGGGCCAATATATAGAAAGATGAATAGAGATGAAGATGGAGGCACGATGGATCAATGATAGAGACTCCCTTACGACATAACAGAGACATAAGTTGCAGATCTGGAAATTTGGAAGAAGGACGAAGACAGAGATCCAATCTAGAGAGTATGAGGAGGAAGTGAGACAGTAGCTAAGAGGATGTTGGTTGGCCATGAAGAGAGAAGAAACAGAAGTTCAAATGGGGAGAAGAAGGAAGGGAAAAAGAGATTCTGTTTGGTTGGCCATGAAGAGAGAAGAGACAGAAGTTGAAATGGAGAGGAAAATAATGGAGGATAAAATTGTCAAAATAATTCGTGTCTCAATATTAATTTTGTGTCTCAACTTATTAGAGGTACACTGAATAGTGTAGACACACCCACTAACCAAACATTACCTTACCGAGACAAGACACTGAGATAGAGACAATATATTTAGAAACACTAAATTAGTGTATTTTGTATCCATTCTGACAAGGACACAGAGATATTAACAAGAAACACAATTTATATTTTATTTTTTCTTTTATTATTTTTGTTAATTTTTTATAATTATATTTTTTATGAAAAAGTATAGGGTACCAACATATTATCTGCCAACTTATTACCAACAATAATTAATTATTATGTTTTAAACACATATATAAAGAGGCACATTTAAAAAATATATTTATAAAGGCATTTTTATTAAGCACATCCATAAAAAAAATATTTTTATTAGAGACATCCATGAAGACACTTCCATTAAACACAGTTATAAATAAGAATTGGCAGAAATTGGTAGAAATGCTGTTGGTAATATAA
>NC_029791.2:17129781-17133005 GCF_000816755.2 Arachis ipaensis | reverse complement strand
TAATATAACAGGACCGATTTTTTATTATTATATTTTTCGTCTCAGATTTTTTGAATAAAAAAAATAAAAATAAATTATATTTTCATAATTTGTTCTAATTAATCATCAAATAGGATATAAAAGCACACAAATTTTGTATCTTTAGTATCTTATCTTGTCCTATTCTATAAAACAAACGCAGTTTAAGATCCTTCCTCACCCACCTAAAACCTATCCTCTCCCTCTCTCTCTCCCTCTCCACCACCACCTTCCCCTCCCTCTCCCTCAAACTCACCCGCTTCCGCCGCTCCGTAAAGGTCTTCTCCCTCAGCCACCAGAACGATAGCATTGGATTTACCGACACCGCTGATGTATTTGCGTTAATGACGCACTTGAAGCAGGTGCGGTTTCAGAAGAATCATTTTACGAATTTCATTCTGAATTTGTCAATAACTACACTGATTTGTTCGATTTGCAGCTTCGCAATAACCAATTAACCGACTTTGTACCCATTGCGCTGACCACAATGTTGAGTTGAAGAACGTTTCTTTGAGTGGTATTTTGCTTTCGTCTGGTTGAATTATAGATATAGCCATTATTACTATGTTTTTCGTTACAGTTGTTTCGTTTGTGTTTTGTAAGTGTTATGCCAAGAACAAGCACACAAAATTTAAAAGGGTAAATAACCCTGAAACGAACAGGGAAAGGAAGAGGTTAATATTGATATGGCATGTGCTTCCAATTCCAATGAATTTTTGGGAGCAGGGAGATCGACGAGTGAGTTGCAAAGCCAGTGTAGCGAGCCAAACGAACATCTCCCTGTTTTAGGGTTAGAGAATGAAAATGAGGTGAGATTAGAATTTGAAAATGATTAGGTTAGAGTAGAAAGATAATTTAAAAATTTTTGATAAATTTTTAAAATTTTGATAATTCTGTTTATGAAATTTCATTTTTTATAGTTATAAATTAATTTTAATTTTTTTTATGGTTATATTTTTCAGCGTTATAATTTTTTATGATCCATTTTAGTATTTTACTTTATTTTATTTAATAAAAGAATTTAATTTTGATATACTCTCAATTTAAAATCGTTTTATATGTAAATTTAATTACATCATATTAACAAAAATAACTACTTTTTATATTGATAGTATTAAGGATATAAAAATAAGGTTGGTTGTAATTATTACACAACTGTATAGCATTAAAATGGAACTCTTAATAAAAAAAAGCATTATAATTCCTTTTACAAATCATATTTATTCATGCATCCGTTTCGTACTCTATAAATATAGAAGCACTAACTCTCTTTCTCAACACATTTAATTTCCTCATGGAACATCATCACTCCTCATCCTTAATCTCTTCTTTACCCTTCTTTATTTTATTTTCATTAATAATAAGCTTCATCCTTTTCATATCACAAGTTTTCAAATTGGTAGCGAAGAAAACAACACCAAGCCCTCCTCCCGGGCCATGGACACTACCTCTAATCGGTAGCATACACCATTTCTTTGGAAGATCTTTAACCCATCATCGCATGAGAGACTTAGCACGAAAGCATGGTCCTCTCATGCACCTTAAGCTCGGCGAAGCATCAATCATGGTGGTTTCTTCTCCAGAAATTGCCAAACAATTATTTAAAACCTACGATGCTATCTTCGCCGAACGGCCTAGACAATTTGGTGCAGATATCTTGTGCTATGGTTCTACAGACATAGCCACGGCGCGATACGGCAACTATTGGAAACAACTAAGAAAAATATCCTCAATGGAACTTCTTAGTCATAAACGTGTCCGTTCATTCAAATCAATAAGAGAAGAAGAGGTAATGAATTTGATAACATGGGCTTTTGCTAATTCACTGGATCTTGTGTTAATCTTAGTAAGAAAGCTGTGTCCATGACAAGTGCAATCACTTCTAGGGCAACTTTTGGCGAAAAGTGCAAGGACGAACAAGAGTTCATTTTATTGATGAAAAATCTTGGGAAGATTGCCGAACGTTTATTCGTTATATTTGATCTTTTTCCATCTTACACATGGCTCCATCTCATAAGTGGAGTTCAGTATGAAGCGGAAAAATTACATAAAGAATTTGATATGATTATTGAAAACATCATCAGGGATAAAGTAAGAAATAAGAGAAATGGTGGTAGTGATGAATCTAAAGTAGAAGATCTTCTTTCTATTCTCCTAAATCTTGTTGAAGATCCTGGCGCCTTTGCCTTTGAGTCTCCTTTGACAATGAACAATGTCAAAGCTATTATTTTTGTAAGTATATATATTTTTTTCTTTTATGATTTTTCATTTCCAAAAGTCTAGCAAACTAACTATACTATAAGCCAATTAAGTATACTATTTTTTATTTTTTATTTTAAAGTTCAAAAAATTAGGATAATATAATATTTTTTATGAGAAATGCTAGGGGGAGCAACTTTTGTGATTTGTAGCCATCAAATAGCCATAAATGATAATTTTAATGGTTTAAAATTGGTGTAAGATTTCATCGAATGGCTCACTTTTCCTTGCTAGTTACATACTGGTCAGAATTTGAAAAAGTTGTTGGCCCTAGACTTTTTCTTTTTTTATATAACAGACATATTTTTTAACTAATTAGCTAAAGTTGGTTTCATCCATAATTGGTTCTCTAATAGAACTATTTTCATTTTATTTCTTTTTATTGGATGTTAGTAGGGGTGACAAATGGGTCGAAACCTGCCGCGCCGGCCAGCATAACCTGTCAAAAAAGCAGGTTGAGCTGGAAATTTGAGACCGCCAAACTTAAAAAGCCCGCCTAGCCCACACTACCTAATTTGTGGGTTTTGGTGGAGCGGGACAAGCTTTACCGCCAGATTTGGCGTTTTTTTTTTGTTGTTAGGACCAATTTTTTACAAATTTCTATGATGTTACTGATCTACAAGAGGATGAAAAGATAATTGAAGATGTTCTAAGTTATATTTTGGATTATGTTTTATGTTTGATTGATTATAAACTTGAAGATGTTTAATTATATGTTTTGGATAATGTTTGTTTTGTTTTGGACAATGTTAGTTTTATATTTTATTTCAAAAAATTTGGTTTATAATTATGTTTATTACATATTTATAATTATAAAGACTTTAATATTTGTGAATTTAAAAATTATAATTTTTTTTATATTTTTAAAAATTATAAATTTATTGAAATGGTTGTGAAATTATATATATTGTTTAATATTTAATAGTTAAAAAAAATTTAACGAATTT
>NC_029791.2:17128514-17129502 GCF_000816755.2 Arachis ipaensis | reverse complement strand
TTTAACGAATTTAGTCCACCATTTAGTCAGATGGCAGGCTTTTAGCGGGGTGGAGCGAACTTCTCCATTTGTCACCTTTAGATGTTAGGATTTGTGACTCATCATCTCCATCGTAGTATTTATGACATTCGTGCATGAATATATAAGAACCAAAAATGATATTTCACTATTTTTAATATAAGTGTAATGTTAGGCTGCATTTCTTTCTGTTATAAAATAAGATATTGAGAACAAGACACAAAGGATAGAGATACAAAATTCTGTGTTTTTGTATTCTATTTGGTGATAAATTAGAATGAATTATGAAAATTCAATTTATTCTCATTTTTTTATTAAAAAATTTTGAGACAAAAAATATAATAATAAATGTAATTATGAAAAATTAATAAGAATAATGAAAGAAAAAATAAAAAATAAGTTGTATTTCTTGTTAGTGTCTTCGTATCATTTCTGTCAGGATGAACACAAAATACACTAATTCAATATTTTTGGACACATTGTCTCTGTCCATATCTCATCTGTTAAACACAATTTTGTGTTTATGTCTCAGTGTCCTATTTCTAAAACCATACGCAGCGTTAGAGAATTAATACTATAATAGCTAATTTAAACTAATATTATATTAGATTGGTTCAAAGTTTGGTTTATTGAATTTTTGGCCAAATCAATTTGTCTGATCTAATTTTAACAAAAATAACACATTTTAATCGATTATATGTATTAAATTTTAATTAATAAAAAATATTTTTAAAAAAATACGTTTTTAATATCTTTATTTGAGTGGCTCTCTTTTTCTTTGAATGTTGGCCACAATATTGGATGCCTAATTAGGCTTCCAAGATTTTTTATTTAAATTTTTTTTTTTGAGTATTTTCACTCATTAATTTAATTTTTTTAATATAACAATCTAACAACATATTTTCAGTCCACACTTTTAAAGATATTATTGTTTAACTGTTGGACAAAAATAATAAATTTTATTAATCCT
>NC_029791.2:17116654-17128500 GCF_000816755.2 Arachis ipaensis | reverse complement strand
ATATTTATATAATTTAAAAAAAAAATAAACGATGTAGATAAAAATAGTGCATATACACCATTACTCTAAGACTTTAACAACTAGTTATATTACATGACTCAGGATATGTTTGGTGCCGGAGTTGAAACATCACCTGCAGTGATAGAGTGGGCAATTTCGGAGTTAGTGAAGAATCCAAAAGCAATGGCAAGAGCTCAAGAAGAAGTTAGAAAAGCTATTGGCATCAAAGAATCATGGAGTAGTAGTAGTTCTCTTGAAGAATTAACTTATCTTAAAGCGGTTATCAAAGAGACACTGAGATTACACCCTCCGTTACCTCTACTCCTACCAAGAGAATGTAGAGAGACCTGAGAGTTTCCGTCCGGAAAGATTTCTAGAATGTTCCATTGATTACAAAGGTTCCAATTTTGAGTTCATACCTTTTGGTGCTGGGAGGAGGATATGTCCAGGCTTGTATTTCGCTGTTTCAAGTATTGAACTTTGTGTTGCCCAACTTTTGTATTATTTCGATTGGCAAGTTCCGAATAATGGAGACATGGATATGACTGAAGATTTGGGAACCACGGCAAGAAGGAAGAATGATCTTATTTTAGTTCCAATTCCATGGAATAATTTTATAACCATCCGAGTACTAGCGATAATAAACATCTTCCCAAAAGTTTAAACTAATTTTGGGGTTCACCAAGACTCGAACTCTTAACCTTTCAAATCTAACGCTCTAATACCATGCATGATACCACTCATCCCAAAAGTTTCAGCTGATAGAAAAAGGTAACACTAATGATTATATCTCTAATACTCTCTAAACTTCTATTGTACACATTGTATAAATATTCCATTGGTTCCTCATACTTTTCCTATAATTTATAACACAATCTCGCTACGTTACCAATAGTATTTCTATCAACTTCTGCCACTTTTTGTTCATAATTATATTTAATGAAAGTGTTTTTGTGGATGTGTTTAATAAAAATGTCTTTTTTATGACCGTATCTAATAGAAGTGTCTTTATAGATGTATTTTATTGATTCAAAAAAATAAATTAAAAAAATTAAATTAATAAATAAATGATGATAAAAGATAATAAATTCTAATAGTTCCATCTATTTCTCATTGATAATAAATACTTGATCGTCTAAATAAATAAGATGGCCTGGAAACAACTGGCTTAAATAATTTCTAGAGAAAAGGACAAATCCGTCCCTGACCTTTATTTTAGAAGACATTTTCGTCCTTGATGATTGCAAAATACAATGATGTCCCTGACCCTTCAAATTTTTGGACAAATCTATCCCCCCGTTAATCTCAACCCGTTAGCCCCGCCGGAAAGTGCTGAGTTGGCTGTCGTGGCTCTGACGTGGATGTAATGGGGGAACACGTTGGCATGACTTTCTGAAAATGAGACAGATTAGTCCCCAGCCCCCTTAAACGACGCCGTTTCTCCCCCACCCCCAATCCTTCAAAATCTTGAACCCTATTTCCTCGTCTGCACAGAAAGGGCGAAGATGGTGAACGAAGAAAGGGAGCATGGCATCGGATGGGGTATCATGTTGCTCTCGAAAGAGTGGAGGTGTAGGAAGAGAAGAGCAATTCGCGGAAGGTTCTGGTCGTAAGGGGAAGGATGGCAAAGATGGGGTGTCACCGAAGTGCTTCTGTGGAGAACATGCCATCATGTTCATGTCGAAGACGAGCAGCAACCCTAACAGATTATTTCTCGGATGTCCGTTTTATAAGGTATGTATAACTGTGGGAATCTGTTAGTGTTAGGGTTTTGGGTAACCCAGGTTTTCATGGTGATATCTGTGGAATGAATATGTGCAGGTGAGACAACCTCATTGCAAGTTTTTTTTGTGGTTAGATGAGCACATTGGAAGGCTTGGGTTGAGTGATTCAAGTTTCCAGGCAGAGAAGGAATTAGGTGACGTTGAAGAGGATGAATGGAAGCATGACATGGAGAAAAAGATCATTTGTTTAGAGAAGAGGATTGTAGCTTTAGAATCCAAAAAAAATCCAGTTAGATGGTGTATGTATGTGATTATAATTGTCCTGATTGCTGGTATTTTACGTTATAAGAACTAAGTGATGGTTGAATATGATAAATTTTGTTACGTGTTGCTTGGAAAAATTTGAACATATTCTTTCTAGAAATGTATGAATCTTGTACCCTGTATATTGCAATGTAATGCAGAAAATGAAAGCTGGCAATAACACAGGTAATTAAACACTGAGTAACTGGCATTAAACCTTTGAACCCAAACATTGTTCATTGTAACTGACAATAAAAAAAAAGGACGACTACTTGGCTAGTAATGTCTGCACATGTATGGCATCTAGCCAGTGACAAGTTTTTACTTAACCAGAAACATGTAACCAAAAAAACTGGCTAATACCCAACAAAAAGATAGTTATATCTGGGTAAAACAAAAAAACGTTTACGCAGGACATATTTGCCACAAAATAACAAAAGACATGAGTTGCTTCATTCGTTGGACTCCTTCGACGCTGAGACAGTTGGTTTATCTGCTTGTGGGGGTGGGAGCTGCTGAGGCTGTGCAGCTGCCTGTGTGCTAGATGGGGCTTGGTGAGTTGCGTCTTGGTGCTGTGTGCTAGAAGGTGGTGGCGCTTGAGCAAGTGGAGCAGGTGGCCTGAAAATCTTCTGTTTTGGTCTGAACTTTTGCTGTTTAGGGCGAGCTGTGCTGGTGACCATGGATGGAGCATTTCCTGGGGGCATGAAGGGCTGGTTTAAATTTGGGGTGGATGGCCTGGCACTGGAACCCGTTGGCGCAGGTGGTCCTAATACAATTGTTGATCTTGTAACTCTTGCTAGAGCAGGGGCAACTGTCGTCGCAGTTGGACCAGCTCCGCTCAGAACCTGCCATATAAGATGCCAACATAATCAAGCAGTATGTACTCAGAGCATATACTAAGCAGCTTATAAAGTGCAAAAAGTTAAATAGTTACAGTAGGTTGTTGCTGCTGTGTTGTTGAGCTCGGTGGTTGGCTGTGTGAAGGATCCTGGATAATAATGGTAAATTTATATTAATTTAATGTTAGGACATATAAGTCCCTCAGGATTCATATACTAATACAAATCAATCCTTCAAGATTCAGCTACTAAGACATACAAATCCCTGAGGTTTAAAGTACTAAGACATTTTAAAGTCTGAACTACAATCACTAGGGACACAGTAGTTGCTGGATCTTATAAGCAAATATACCATTATTAACCAAATGATTTTACCTCTGGTGGTGGAGCAGACTGTGACAAAGGGAGACATACAAGTGCTTGGGATGTGCTCTCTTTCTTCTTCTTAGGATTTTTGGTCTTCGGTTTTCAATTTGGGTTCGATGGTGCTCCTTTGCAAGTTTTGTAATTATGGCCCTTCTCACCACACTTGCTGCAAGACACAGAGAACGACTTCTTCAGCTTACCCCCTTGCATCATTGGCTCTGCAGGGTCTTTCTGCCGATTATGCACCTTTGGGCGCCCAATCCCTCTTTTGATGATTGGTGGGTCTAGCTGTGTGTATTCAGTTCTGGCCCAGAACTCTGAACTTGGCACTGGTTGAATGCAATGTGCATAAGTCCTCCTGATTGACTCCATACACAGCCAAGGGTGCACGTAGTCTTGTGGCTGGTCCCGTCTCTTCCTAATGGCAGCAAGTGCATGTATGCAAGGCATGCCTGAGTTGACAAGGGAAACAGTTTAAAAAATGTGCAAAATAACAAAAGAATCTAACAATCATTCATACTGCACAGAGAATAAGGTTACCAGTAAGTTGCCATTTGTTGCACGAGCAAGTATGTTTAATTAGATCCACATCAACCTTGCTTGCCTTCCGGCTCACCTCAAACCTTTTTCGATCGTTGTCACCAACCCATTCGGCCATCCACTTAGTACTCAGACTGAGTAACCTCTCCATCCTCTTCTGCTGTACTGGTGCTAGCTTTCCAGTGTGGTTATCAAGGACCCGTTTGTGATTCACCATCCTCCTCATCAGATAACATCTGATTTCTTCATACATGGTGAGGATGGGCTTCGTATGGTAAGTAACTATTTTTGCATTGAAAACCTCACACATATTATTTGTGAGGTTATCAACCTTTGGCGCATGAGAGAAATATGCCTTAACCCAACTTTCTGGTGGAAACCTACTGAGATATTCCCAAGCCCCATGGTTAACTTGCTTCAGCTTATCCATACATTCCTTGAATTCTGCAATGGTTGTGCATCTAGCACACTCCCACACAACCTCCCTAATGTACAAGTCTTTGAAGCGATTGATAAAATTCTTCCACATGTGCATCACACAATTGCGGAGTTTTGCATGTGGCATAACCTCCTTTAGCGCAGGTAGTAAACCCTGCACCAAAAAAAGGACATTAAGGAATGTTAGTTGAAATTAAACAGTAGATAACTGAAACTAAACTAATTGACTAATCATAATTAAAGCTTACTTTTTGTTGGTCTGATATGAAGGTCCACCCATGGCTGGCACTGTCACCAATGTCTTCCTGGAGATTAGTCAGGAACCATTTCCAAGCATCTTTGGTCTCACCCCTAACAACTCCATATGCAACAACGTAGAACTGATTGTTGGCATCTTGGGCAACTGCTGCTAGAAGCCAGCCCATGTAGTAGGTCTTCAAGAAACACCCATCAAGGTACAACAAAGGTCTGCACCCATCCTTAAGCCCTTTCTTACAGGCATCCAAGCAGATGTATAACTTATCAAATACGGGAGGTGATTCTGGAACTGGCATAAGCTCCAACCTGGCCGTCGAACCTGGATTGCTTAACAGAATCTGCTCACAATAGTCTCTGCTCCGTTTGTATTGGTCCCTCTCATTGCCCATGATCTTCTCCCTGGCCTCAACTACTGCTCTGTACACCATCTTAGGGTGGGGACATAATGAAAAATCCTCTCTTAGAAAGTCAGTTGCCTCCTTCGTGTTCATGTGGGGTTTGGTTGCCATCCTCTTTTCAATCTTCTTGCTCAGCCAATGCTGGTCAGCTGCATTGCTCCCTAAATCCCTTGCACAAGTATGTTCTTGCACATATGTCTTTACTTGATAGCACTGCAGGGTTTTGTTATAGGACAAATGAACCAGGAATGGACACTCCTCATCCTTGCAACCCACCCTTACCCTCTCCTTGTCATTTTTTATCCACTTCAGCTCCCTCCCTTCAGCTATGAAGGAATCCTTCACCACCTCCTTAAACCTTTCAACAGTAGCGAATCTGGTTCCCAACTCAAACCTCCCCTCACCGTGAGCATAGTCATCATCAAATTCAGGAAATTTCCTGCTGCTACCTTCATCATCAGATGAAATGGGTGTATGCAACTCCTCGGATTCATACTCAAATACGATTTCTTCCATTTCTGATGGCAACTCACTAATGTAGAAACCCCCAACCCCTGCATTGTTCGGCTCAACACCAGGATTACCACTGCCTCCTCCTTCATCATTTGGCCGAGTAGCCCCCTGACCACCAGCCTTAACCCTTGAACTATTTTCTCCCCTAACATTCACCCTAGCCCTTTTATGAACCTTCCTCTGTTCAACCTTAGCCTTTCCCTTTGACCCTTGCCCCCTTGCAGCTGGCTTCTTGGGGGTGACAATCTTTTTTCTACCCTGTGTTAGTCTTTTTCTCTTGCAACTGACTTCTTTTTCACTCTCAGAACTAGAGGTCTCCACTCCAGCTGGTGGAGGTTTGTACAGCACATCCTCCGTGCTTTCATACCCATCATCTGATGAAGAGGATGTCTTCAGTTCCTCTAATATCTCATCCACATCCACCTCCACATCGGCTGCCCCATCAGCATCCCTTCCAGCATCCTCAACAACCTCAGGAACATCTACTCCATGATCAAAGTATATATGAAATTCAGCAGAGTTTTGGTTCTTCGATATGTTTTCTCGCATTGCATTTATCCCAGCATCCCCAGTTAGCTTGTTCAATCCCGACTCAATGTCGCTACTTGTGGGATCATACCAGTATACTTCCCTGTATGACTGGTATCCCAAACCCTTGAACAACGTAACAAGGTCTCCAAAGTTCACAAAGTCCAGGTCCATCTCAGGGAACCTCTCTTCCTTCCCATTTTCATAAACCAGGGCTCCATCAATCCCTCTGACAAACTTCCCTCCATGGTGAAAAATCGGCACCACAAAAACGTCTACCATCTAAAATTAACCAATGATCAACAACGTCTCAGTTCATAAACAGTTACTAAAATTTTGAACGAAACCCCTTTGCCCGAACAAGTTCCCCCCTACTGATCATACACACAACGTTTTCAAAAGAAACAAACCACTACATTATACCCCTGTTTCCCACACTCTCAACATGCACACACACTGCATTCACCCTTTCTTCCCACACAATAACTAAAACTTAAACGAAGGGGGTCACGATCTTACCTTCTAAGGAAGACAGCAACTACGCCCTCAACGAAACCCTCCTTGTTGGCCTCCCACAGCAACTCCACGACGGACCAATTGCTCTTCCACGTAGTGCAATTTTTGGAGGGAGAAACAGGGGTGGGGGGAACTTTGATCGTTGCTCTTCTAGGATTTTCAGTAATTCAGAGTAGAAAGCATGGGTGTTATGGGTATTGCATATGGGAATTAAAATGTGTTTGGAGGGGTGGGGGAGAAACGGCGTCGTTTAAGGGGGCTGGGGACTAATCTGTCTCATTTTCAGAAAGTCATGCCAATGCGTCCCCCCATTACATCCACGTCAGAGCTACGGCAGCCAACTCAGCACTTTCTGGCGGGGCTAATGGGCTGAGATTAACGGGGGGATAGATTTATCCAAAAATTTGAAGGGTCAGGGACATCATTGTATTTTGCAATCATCAAGAACAAAAATGTCTTCTAAAAAAAAGATTAGGAACGAATTTGTCATTTTCTCTAATTTCTATACTATAAATTATATTTTACGGTATATGTTAGATTACCACTTATATATAGTAAAAAATGTTAAGCATTATTATACCGATTATATATGTGAGGCATGGAATAAATGAAGGTATGGTGAATGGTAATGCACTCTAAAAGAATTAAAGATTGAAATACTCTTTAAATTTTAAAATCTAAATTATAGGTTTTAAATTCTAAATCTTCCAGAAATCCTAAAGAAATCTTAAAGCTTCTAATCAGCCACCATCATCAGGGGCGGAGCTAGATAAAATATTAGAGGGGGCCAAAAATATTTATACAATAAAATAAGATTAAAATAAAATTTTAAGGGGACTAAACTGAAATTTACATATAATTTACATGTAAAAAATTAAAATTAGGGGGCCGTTGCCCCCCTTTCTCTCCATGTAGCTCCGCCCCTGTCCTTAGCTAGAATCAGAGGTGCACGCCGTCCGTGAGCTTCTTCCTTCGTGCCCCCTTCCTCCTCGGTGCTCATCCTCGTCGCCGCCTTCCTCTTCGTTGTCGCCACTCCTCAGCGCCGCCTCGTCATCCCAGCGCCGTTCGTCTGCATTGCCATTCCTCTGCGCTGCCGTCGTCCGCGTCGCTCATCCTCCACATCACTGCTCGCTCATCCTCCACATCGCTTTCCTCTTCGCTGCTCATTCCTCAGTTTCACTTCGTCTTACTCCTCGTCCCGTTCATCCGCATCAGCGTCGCCAATTCTTTTGTGCTAGAAGTGTACCTCAGGTATTTTGGATGTGTTTAAGAGAAAAAGATTCATAATTAATAATATGTATTTGTTTAATTATTCAATCACATTAATTTTATATGTTATGTACAATATCTTAATTTACATCAGAGACTGATTTAAGTAAAAGAACAAATTAAAAAATTACAATTTTTAAATTGTCAACTTTTATGACTAACATTACAATTATAAGTGATGTTTAGATAAGAAATATATATGCAGAGCTTTTGGAATTTTTCATCCTATTGTAATATTATTCCTCATCATTTTCATCCTCATCATTTTTACGTGTTTGTTTTCACTCCGAAATTTTGATCGATCAATTAAAGTGCCACTTGGCTGCTACTAGCTATCTACATGCATAGTATATAACAAAGAGAAGGGTTATATTTTGCAATTGATCATGGAAGACATAGGAAGACAAATATAATAAGAGTCAGGAAAGAGAAAATAGAAATACAGTGCACCAAAGATCTAAAAAGTAGCTTGTTAGTTGTTATATATAAAGGGTTTAATTTTCATGACTAATTAATTGTAGATGTGTTTGTGTATTTGTATAAATTTAAAGGCGTTATATTTATTATTTATTATTTTAGGTGTATTTTGAGTGTATTTACTATTTGACATTAAATATCTAATTTATTTATGTATTTTTTAATGATTTTGATGGTTTTTTATTTAATTACTCAAGTATAAAAAATTAGGCTGAAATAATGTCACTAAACGAATTGAATTTAGCAACAACATGATGCTATTCTTGCTTTTTTTTAAAATAAAAAACTGAATGACACTGTTTTATACAAAATTGAGTATTTATTTGGATTTATTATTGTTTGCAGGAGAATATTATGTGACTTTTAATGCTGTCTGGTTGTTTTATTTTTATACTTGTGTTGAGAATTTGTTGGCTTTTTTATAATTTTTGCTGACTATCAATTATTTGGTGTGCAAAATTTGTGATTTGGATTGGATAAACGTATAATTTTGAATGTGTAATTTTATAAATTTGGATTTGTAATCTTATCATACGTATATATATGAGTTTCAAATGTGTTGATGAAATAATTAAGGTGGATTAATATCATTCGGAATGTGTTTATATTCTTCCCTCAATTCTAGAAGTGTTTCCGGTCAAAACTTTATGTTTAATCTATGATGTGAACACTAAATTTTATTTTTTTTTTACATGACTTTTGGATGTGTTGATGAAATACCTAGGAATCTTTTTTAATAATTTTAGATGTATATTTGAGTATAGATTTTTGTCTTGTATTTAATGTACAATATAAAATCACAATGCCAATTAAAAAATGTAAACTTTGACTGGTCTAAAGAAAGAAAAATCAGCAGCTAGTATAACTTCCGTTGACAAACTTGATGAATCTAATGATAATAAAGTAAAAAAAAAAAGTTAGAAGGCCGACCAGAAGGTCCTAAAAGGGTAGTTTGTTTCACACTAAGAATTTTTGGGGTTAGTAAGTGACATACACAATTTAACATAAATTAACTAGTGTGTCAATTTTTCAGAAAATACTTGATACCCCTGCTCTCCAACTGCCATTGCCGATATGATGGAGTATCTAAAAGACAAAGACCCAATCAAATACTAAGAGGTTGAGAAAATGAGTTTTGGATACCTGAGGCACATCTCAAGGTAGTCGATGAACCAAGATTTGATAAAAAAAAATCCAACTAATAATAAAAAAATAAGAAATATTAGATGCATTTTTATCGAATAAGATATAAAAAATTAATTTTATTTTTAACGTTTAAATTTAAATTTTAGATTTATGATTTTAGATGTGTTTCAAAAAAATAAAAAAAATAAAGAATATTAGATGAGTTTTTATCGAATAAGATATAAAAAAATTAATTTTATTTTTAATATTTAAATTTAAATTTTACATTTATGATTTTGGATGTGTTTTAAAAATATTGTGTATAACTTAATAATTTTAGATGGGTTATAATTGGAAAAAAAAATAATTTTTACGAACATAATTTTAATAATTTTAAAAATGTTAATGTTCAAATAAGTAATGAAAAAATTCAACTAGTAATAATAAAAAAATAAGATTGTTAAAAATTATAGACATTATAGTACAGTTTTAATCTTACCCCATCAATATTAAAATCTCTAACACCAATAGGCACTTGCATAAATAAAATCTTCACAATATACGTGGAGGCAATTATGGAAACAAAAGTGAATTTTTATTTTCACAACAATTTTTTTTTTCTTTTGCATAGTCATTAATTTTTTTAATTGTTAATCATTCATAACCAAATTCGCAAACTAAATAATTAGAAAATTGGACTAAGTGATTAAGTCACTTGCATATATTTTATTTCCGTACTTCAAAACATGAAAATATTAAAAATGAGAAAAATATAACTAACAAATAATTAATAATCAATCAATCGGATGATATTAGATAGATATTCTAAAATATTTTTGGATTTAAAATGATAATTGATGGTTCTGTTTGAACTTGAGAAGGGGAGGGGGGTTCTGCACATGAGACAACGAAAAAATCTCCTGCATTTTTAGCTTCAGAGAAAACAGAGAAGGGAAGAAGAGAAAGAGGCCAGCATATATCCTGATTCGGATTTCAAATGCCGTGAATCCTACATCTAGTCTCCACCACAAATCATGGTAGAATTTTCACTATAATCCACGGATTACAATCACCAATACTATTGAATTACAACCTAATTCATCTAGTATCTACCACTAAGCTTTCTTCACCAAAGCTTAGCACCCTAAAGTGTTGTCCCAACTTGGAAGGGAAATCTAGACAGATTCAAACTCACCAAGTGCTAACCTAACTTGGCAAGGGGAACTAATCTTAGTTCAACAACACAATTACACATGAATTTAGTGGCTCTTTTTGTATCACTTTTACCTTCTCTCTTGGCTTTTACAACTCATATGTTTAGCCTTTTTCTCAATATAGAAAATGACACAAGATAGCCATAACAATGAAAATCATAAATTAAGCTTGAGTAGAAGCAAAAGATTTCAGTTCAGTAGTTGAGATGATACTCTGAATTTTTGCTCTTCTTTTTTTGTGTTCAAATATCGGAATGAGGTTGACTATATATCTTCAGCTTTCTTCTCCAATTTGCCTCTTCCATTTCCTTGTCCTCGTTACCTGTTAGAGCTGTCTTTGAGGCATGCAGTCTTTCTTCACCATGCTCCACTAACTCTGCTGGTTGAGGAACCCGTCCATCACCTCTGTTGTCCTTTGTTTTTCTTTCTTCCTTGGCATGCACTCCTTTTTTCATTTTGCTCCATTTTCCCTGCTGCTTCTGCTCTTTGCAAGTTTATGTTTTGCCCACCCATGATCCGAATGTTGCTCTGCTGATGTCCTTGGGACAGTGGAGATGTCCTTATGTCCTTCTTGCTTTCCCAGAGCCACACATGTCCTTGCATTGTTATTGTTTCCTTTTTGTTCCAGCTGTCCTCACTTTTCATTTAGCAGATACATAGCCTTGTATTTACTGAACGGTGTTATGATGAGGAGCTTTGGGCTTGTTTAATTTTCTTGAAATACTAAGGAACAAATGAAGTGCATTCTTTTGGCTGTGATAGAAATAATGGGCCTGAATGTTGGAGCTGTGGTACTCTAAGATGCTGAAGCAACACAAGCATGGGCTTAAGCAACATTTGGTTGGGCCTGCATCACTTAACATACATATAAAACTAACTTTGGGGTTTCACTCAAATAATGTTTGTCATCATATATTAGCCCCAAATTTAAACTAGACTCAACAATAATAATAAAAAAAATATTAAGTATAAAGTAGTAAATTTATCTGCAGAAGAGTAATATCCTTGAATTGGATCTTTTTTCTGGACGACAGAAAGAAGAGAAAAAATAAAATGTTACAGTAGAGAGAAAAACATACGAAAGAATGAAGAAATGATAAAGTAAGTAATTACTTTATGAGCTAAGTAGAAAATTAAAAAAATTTAATATTTAAAATTTAAATTAATTTTAATTACGAATGTGTTTATTTATAAAATAAAAATGTGTTTTAATTAAAATTTAATTAAATAATATTATTTAAATTAAAAATCAGATTTAAGATTGAAAGTTAAACCACAACTAACTATTGAATATGTGAATACTAAGAAATGTTAAGATTTGTACTAGTTATTTCAAGT
>NC_029791.2:17098780-17116629 GCF_000816755.2 Arachis ipaensis | reverse complement strand
TAGCCGACGTCACCTCCCTTTACGCCAACGTCCGACCAACCCCCCAAGCCACGAAAATTTTTTTCACCACAGCACACAACCCGTGCACCGTGCAGCCCTCGTAGGTCACCGCGTTCACGCACTGTGCAGGCCCTGTAGCCCACCGCGTCCACCATCACCGCCTCGTTGTCTCCGACTGATCCGCGTTAATACACGGGAGAGTTGCGGCTACCATTTCATACGTACGTGACCTCTCACAGCCATTTCAATGGAGGCTAATTCCGTCAAACCGATTTGTCTCGCACCAGCTTCTTTCATCGACGACATTACCACGCATTCAATCGACAACCTTCTTAATTAGTTCGACGGGGAAGGTGAACAGTCTAACAAGGTAACCAATGTATGTTGGTTCTTTTGGACGTATGTTTATTTTCATATAAATTAGATGGTTATTATAAGCTCAACATTCTTAACCCATAATGATATTCTTTTACAAAATTTTGGATGGTGTTCTTGTCCGTCCATGTAGTAATTAGTGAAAGTGTAATATATAATTAGATGCTCCCCTAAAAAAATTAGTTTCAATTTTTTCTATTTAAAAAGAATTACATTTTTAGAATGGTGGGATGTCGTAATACTATGTATTGATCAGTGGTTACTATTTGCTAGCTACAGCTTGCTTGCTTGTTAGGTTTTTATAACTTGTTACAATGAACCATACTTCAAGTTCTAAAGAAGATGAAGATGGAAATTTATTTACTGGAGCTGATAAATTGTTACATTACCTTTTTAATATGTTACCCTGAAATGTTTTCAATATATGTTTAGTGTTAAATGAGAAAATTTTACCCATGGATGTGATTAGAATGTTAAGAATCCCCATCCGTATGCTCCCATTCCATGCATGCACTAACAAATGTTGCTAAATATGTAAGAAAATTATAGGAGCTAATAATGAGACTTTTCATAGTATAGTAGAAGACTCTCTTTTAGTTAGTGTAGTTATATTTTATATGTGGTGGACTTATGCATTCTCTATATAAATAATTAATATAAGCCTAACTAGTCAGGTGGCACTTTGTATGAGTATATGTCTCATTGTTATGATTTTTTTTTAATTCGTGTATAGTAATAAATTTTATTATGATATTTTTAGATAGAGTATTAATAAAATATATTTAGTTGATATTTTATTATAGTATCTATTTAGTTTGTGTATGTTTGATTGTAGGCCATAGAATGTACGGACATTACTGAGTTAGGATGTGATGACACGGATCTTGTTGATGTGGTTTGGACTCTAGTTTGTTGTTATTTTTTCGTTAACTGCATGTTTGAATTGAGCATTAATCGTCGTGTTCATCGAATGATGTCTGTTTTGAACTGATTCGCAGTTACCGGATCATAGTTGCCTTGCTCAAGACAAAATATCAAGAGTTGGGATGCGGTTTGAGCATTTGAAGCTGGCCCAGGATTTTTATGTGAGCTACGCAAAAAAAGTTGGCTTCATAAGTAAGATACCGGCCACAAATTTTGACAGGATGACAAAGCAACCGATCAACCAATCTATTCATTGCAATCGGGAGGGTTTCCACAGGTCTCGTGTCAAAGCACCCACATGGAAGAACAAGATTGCAGCTGTGGGGTGCAGAGCAAGAATATATGCAAAGTTTGACAGGAAAAAGCAAGATTGGGTCTTGTTGAAGGTTGAACTAAATCACTCGCACCCGTGTTCAACTAAAAAGGCGGTGCACTACCACGAGAATAGGGAGTTGACAATGCATGCAAAGTGCGTCATTGAGGTTAATGATGGGCCTTTAAACCTGGGCTTCTCAGAGAAGGACGTCAGGAATTACATTTCATCAAGACTCCGATCCACAAATGTCAACGCAGATGTCAAGGAGATGCTGAATTACTTCATGCGAATGAAGGAGTTAAATCCGAACTTCTTTTACGCAGTGAATATGGATGGCGATTATAAGTTTACGAGTGCAGTTTGGGTGGGTGCAAGGTGTAGAGCGTCTTATGAATACTATGGAGACATGGTGTCATTTGATACCACATATAGCACGAACCGGTGAAATGTATTTACATTCACGTTATTTAATTATTTTGTTATTTTGTATTAGTTGGATGTTTCTAGATGTGGTTGTTCTTCCTTTAGGCATGGATTGTCGTTCGCCGCTTTCATCAGTGTGAACTACCATGGTAAGTCTACTTTTGCTAGGCTGTGCTCTGCTAGGCAACGAGGAGATCCCGAGTTTTGAGTGGGTGTTCACACAATGGCTGAAATGCATGGGAACTATACCGCAGGGCATCATCACAAACCAATGCAAGTCTATATTTGGTGTAATTAAGAAGGTCCTCCCCAATACACGCCACCGTTGGTGCATATGGCATATAACAAAAAAGATATAGAATAAGCTTGGAGGTTATGCTAGGTTCAGAGAGTTGAATGCTGAGTTGAATCACATTATATAGAACTCTCGGTTGGTTGAGAATTTCGAGGATCATTGGGCTGAGTTCATCAATGAGTTCAACCTACATCACAACAGATGGCTATCAGGTTCGTGTCTTTTAAGTAAAATCATGTGTCGTAAGTTCTTAGATGCTGTAGTGTTCTTGTATTTTGTTCTGAGAATATGTTCCATATGCATGATTTTATTTTTGGTGGGTTTTTTTTGTAGATCCATTTGAGGACCGACACATGTGGGTGCTGATCTTTTTTAATGGTCAATTTTGGGCTTCCATGAGGAGTTAGCAGAGGAGTGGGGGTACGGATTCATTCTTTGGTGGATTCTTAAATTGCAAGAGTAGCTTGGTCCAGTTCATCCACGAGTTCGACAATGTGCTAGGAACCAAGGAGCAGAAGGAACTGGAGGATGATGCTGTAGATTCTAGAGGTCTAATCCCATGTGCAACTAGATCAGCCATTGAGAGACGATTTTAACAAGAGTACACAAACGAGATATTTAGGGATGTCCAAACGGAGTTTGGCAAGAAGTTTGATTGCACTATTCGTGCTGTGTACGAACAGGGTGACTCGGCTTGGGTAAAGGTGGAAGAGGAAATAATAGTCTATGAGACGATCTGGTATGTTACGTTCGAGAGTTCATGTATATTGTGTTGCCACTGTCTTGTAGTACTTTAATCTTACAAAGTGAATGAGGTGCCTTCCTGCTATGTTCTCCCTTGTTGGAGCAAGAACATAAAGCGCAAGAACACCTACATTAAGAGTAGCCACGACGTTAGACGTTCAGATGAAAGCCACAACATATTCAGAGGGTTGTCTGCACATTTGTACAACGTTGCGCAGGAATTTGTGGATTGTGACGATGAAGCAGACATGTTATATGCTGCTCTGGATGATGCAAGGGCTAAGCTAGTAGATTACCGTGTCAGGATCCAGAATAAGACCGTTGCTAATGCACACAATAGCATCACCACATAGACCTCATCCGTGGTGGGCACAGAGGACATTCAGGGCCCATCAAAGGTAACCACAAAAGGTCATCCAAAAGATAAAAGGCTCAAATATGAGTTGGATAAATCGATGAGGAAATCCATGCAGAGAAAGCGGAAGAGTTCATGCAAGGTATGTATCAGAATTAAATTAAAACTTCACCTTTACTACATGTTTGATTCAAGGTTGCGAGAACCGGACCGGTCAATAAACCGGTGAGGTCACTGGTTCAATGGTTCACTGGTTCGACCGGGGTTCAACCGGGGTTCAACCGGTTTAATTAAATATTAAATAAAATTATTAAACTTAATAAAATTCAATAATTTATAACTTAATAAAATTTAATATTTCACATAATAAATTATCCATTACTTAAGATTAGAGGTTCACAAACAACTTCAAACATCAAAATTGATAACTAAACAAAAAATAAAACAGCAAAATTCATGAAACAGCAACTCAAAATTGAAGCAGCAAAATTGAAGCAGCAAAAATTGAACTCAGATTCATGAAGCAGCAAAATTGAAGAAACAGCAACTAAAAATTGAAGCAGCAAAAATTGAACTCAGATTCATGAAGCAGCAAAATTGAAGCAGCAAAAATAATCCCCAGCTGCCTTCAACGCATCATAATAGAAAGCCAAAAACAGATTCAAGATTCATCAAACAGAAACCAAAATCATGTAATCCAGATAAACATGAAGCAGCAACTCAAAATCATGTAATCCAGATAAACATCTAAGAGCATGTTTTCTGTGATAGAGAGGAACAGAAATAGGAACATGAACAGAAATAGGAACATGAACTCAAATAGGAACAGAACCATGAACAGAAACATGCCCGCATACATGAACCGAGGTGGAAGGCAGAGTATTACTGGCGACGATGGTGGAGGTGGAGAGCTGGGCAACGACGTTGGAGGTGGCGAGCTGGGCGATGGCGATGGAGGAGAGGAGCTCCGCGACGGCGATGGAGGAGAGGTGCGACGGTGGAGGTGGCGAGCTGGGCGACTACGATGGAGGAGAGGAGCTCCGCGACGGCAATGGAGGAGAGGTGCGACGGCGATGAGGGGCTGTGGGAGGGTGAGAGGGTGAGAGTTGAGAGATACTGAGATACTGAGGGTGGTGGCTATTAGGGTTCATGCATAGCTGATAGCCCTTTTCTTTTTCTTTTTTATTTCCCTTCAAAACGACGCCGTTTTGAAGTTTAATATGCAAACCAATAAACTGTGAAAAAACCGGACGGTTCTCCCGGTTCACTGGTTAATTGCCGGTTCGACCGGTTTTTTCACCAGTTTTTTGCCAGCCGGTTTTTGACCTTACCCGGACCGGTTAGGTGACCGGTTCCCGATTTTTCTAGTTGAACCGACCGGTCCGGTTCGGTTTTCAGAACCATGGTTTGATTACGTCGATAGTGACTTGTTTTTGTTTGAGTTTGTTTCTTTCAGGATAATCGTGTAGAATCTGGGGAAAATATAGATTTGGATGCTCCCGCTCGGCAGATTGCTCAGCAAGGAGTTGGTAGATTCATGTCCCTGTTAAACTCATTCGACAATACCTAGAGTGTTTATGATACATAATCCATTATGTTATATTAGAGGTCCCTTTTGTTAGGTGTTATAACTCAATATGTATATTTGATGGTTATTTTTTTGTTTGGGTTATCTATAGTCAAAAAATTATGAAAACTGGTATTCTGTGGCCTTAGCTTCTTGCTACGTGCACGTGGTCGGCATTTTTATATTTTTTTGATGTGGTTTGACTGGTTGTAGAATAAAGTTTGAATGAATACATGCTGTATAACCTTGATGTTCTATTCAGTAGGTTATCGGATGGTTAATTTAACTGGTCTCTGGATGGTTATTTGAAGCAGTCTCGATGTATTATGTGTGAGTACTTACAAGTAGTAATGTCTGGATGGTTATTTTTATTGGTATTCAGACGATTAGTTGTAACATGCTTGAGATATTGTGTGTTACTAGTTACAAGTAGTATAGCCTGGATGTTTGATTCAGTATGTTAGCGGATGGTTATTTCTATTGGTTCTTGGATGGTTATTTGTAATATGATTGGGATTGTGTGTGTGATCAATTACGAGTGGCACGGGCTGGATGTTCGATTTATATATAATAACAAATGGTTATTTTTATGGTGCCCGAATGGTTATTTCTAATAAGCTTAGCATAGTGTGTATGATTATTTACACGTAGTATAAGGTGGATGTTCGATTCAATAAGTTAAAGGATGGTTATTTCTATTGGCGCTCGGATGGTTATTTCTAACAGGATTAGCATATTGTGTTTTATTAGTTACAAGTATTATAATATGTATGTTCGATTCAATAGGTTAACGGATAGTTATTTCTATTAGTGCTCCGATGGTTATTTCTAATAGGCCTAGCATAGTTTGTGTGATTAGCTACAAGTAGTATAAGGTGGATGTTCAATTTAATAGGTTAGCGGATGGTCATTTGTATTATTTGTTGTGATTCAACATGTATATAGATGGATACTCTTATTAGCTGTGTTTAGGCAGTGTTAACATCATGCAAGAAAATCAGAGGATTTGAGAAACTAATAAACCATATAAATATTATTTGCTATGAAAATTTATCCTGTCTATTGTAACAAAACTCCACCCCAAAGACATAAAAGCAATCTGACAAAAAATGAATGTATGGTTTGAAAACTAAGTACGTCTATTGCTTTCTCCCTTTCCAGTTCTTCCTCACAGGTAATCCTCCCACTCTTTTCATCAATGTCCTTATGCTTGGTGCTATGAATGGTGATTTAACCATATTTTTCTTATTTCTTTGACGGTTGTGGCATACACATTCATCATTTTGTTCCAACAAAGATCGCACTTGCTCAATTGATTCATTGTGTGCTCCCATGACAATATCCAACATCAACTCCCGTCTCATTGACAGAAGCATTTCCTGTATGGTGTTTACAATGTCAGCGCGTCATTTAATGTATCAAAGTAACATGAAATGGTAATAACAAATTAAAAAGAGATTGACCAGTTAACTTACGTCATTTCATTCATCTAAATTACAATCTTCAGTCCATGTCTCCATGAATTTAATGGCATAGATGCTATAATCCCAACTACATAATCAAGTAAAAATGATGCTATCACTAAAATATCAATGTTAAAGCCACTCCCAATGGATACATTTGTTGGGTTTGTTGCTTGGTACTACTAACCCATTTGGTTGCATGGGGACTTTGGCATATGCACACCTTGGGCTGTTCGTACTTTGGTCATATGTCGGGATGGCCACTTTAGCCATATCTTCAATTAGCCGTCCCTGAAAACCACTCAGCAATATATCTTTAGCATATGTTTTATGTGACTCATATATTCATAAATAACGCTTAAGGGGGTATTTTAGCTTACCGCATATGCATCTAGTTTCCTTCATGCATCGTCGGGTGCCTCATCATGAAGACTATCGATTACCAACACCCTTTTTCTTGCCACGTCAAACGCATACAGCCACCAATATCCTTTTGAACACATTGGAATAAACCACTGCAACAAGAATTCATGAATAACAACAGGGTCAAATATTACTCGCATGGTGTACCATGCATGACAAGCAGATCAAACCCTTCACAACTGAAACAATCATCCCCATTCACGGGAACAAATAGAAGATACAACTGCCGTCCCAATTATAATGAATACTATTCAATAAGTCAATGACAAAAACACATGAGAAATTGTCCAACATATTCAACTAATACCTAGCAAAGTATGCAGAATAATTCACACAGATAAATACGTTCTCGTCTAAATATGCTATACCATGCAATATATAAAATACAACAATGTCTCACCCATTTTCTTTTGGCTGCGTCCACTTTGTTAAAGAAGCTGGTATCCTCTCCAAAGTTTGTACCCAATCCCTTATACACCAGAACTGGCCCGTTATGGAATGAATCGAGGTTATACTGTCATATCACTGTTTCCTATTGTTAGAGCATCAATCAGTTATAAAGTGTCGACATTAAGATGCGAAAAAAGTATATTATTCATACAAATATTCCTAGACAGACACAGTAGAAATCACGTTTGAATCTCACGAACTGTGCATCATTGAATGTGTAACACATCCATTGAATGATCTACGATGTAAAATTAAGAAGCACAATATAAAGTGTACCAAGAACACAATTAGTGAAACTAGAACATGGATATTAATCACTTACATTGCTGTTGACCGAACCACGTGCTTTCAATGTCCATAGATCCTTTCTCAACAGCTGAAGATGCGGTCTACATTCGTAGGTTACCAACGACGCCTCTTTATTGAGGGAAGAGTTCAGAATCCAACCTCGGACCATGTCCTCCTTATCCTCTCCTAACTTGACATCTTTAAGACTTGGATGTATTGCTATGATAGGGGGCGTGGCCGATGACTTCTCAAGCTGTGTCAAGCCAAGCAAAAAGCTAGGCCTTCCAGGACTCGGGGTCTGACAGCGTGACTTCTTCGACAACATGGTCTTCAGGGGTTCCATATTTATTGGATTGGTGTGCCTATTCTATTCAACTTTTAACAATATTTCCTCCATTTCTGGACACTGTACGAAGTTCAAGTCAAAGTCTCTGCATCGAAAGCAACAAAGTTAGATAACACAGTTAGTACTCGGATTGAAATCACATGAAAATCAAGATACGGCCAATTCATATCTACAACAGATGTTAACAGATAGAACTTGCCTGTCAAAATCGTATTCACTAACTTGCACAAGTGCTGTAGAAGGTGTAACTGGATCCACTTGCTGCGCATCTAACGGTTTGGCATCCTTATTTAGCTGCTCGCCTGGCGGGTTCGAGTTGTCTTGAAATAGCCGGCGCCTTCTTCGAGCAATTGGCACGTTATCGTCATCGTCGGAGTCGACAACAACTACAGGTCTCTCCTTGCGCCTCAGGGCAACACGTGCTGTACTGCTGCTTTTACCGGATTTTTCTCTGACGACGGGCAGCTTTCTTCGCGTGCCTATCTTACTTTCTTGGGTATGGAATGTCGACCGGGTTATCAGGTTATTAGAAAGAAACAATTATGTTATAAACTCCGCATATAAATCAACAACCATAATAGAAAATTCAATTCATAAAAAGGCTATTTTGGTTCCTAGATGAACCTATACATCACTATGTCAATATCCATTCCAAATACAATTAAAGTTGAGCATCCAATACATCTAACACGGCACAAAAACATATTCGGCATCCAACCCCAACAATATTTACATGAAATCAGAGTATTAATTCATGAAGCCAACCTATATCTACAAAAAGATGAACTCACCTATTGTGCCGCTGTATGGCTTTCAGGAAGTTTTTATTCAAATGGCCTTGATAACGTTTGTGCTGGTTTCTTACGATCCCGGTTAGTAACATATCTCTCCTTGCATTCCTGTGTACATTCAGCGAAAAATTCATATAACAACTTTATTGAGTTCGACATACAATTACACTAATGTTAAACCTAGAAAACGTCCAAACGTTATAGGAGCATGCCTCCAGTTGTGCAATTACAAATAAACACTTCAAATTAGCATATGATCTAACCGCCTATGTCTTTAATGATGTACGTACTTTAAATTCCAACAGCTCTAGTCCTGCATTCTCTCTTTCCACTTTTTTTGTTTGATGCGGATTCTGCACCCTTCTTCCTGGTTCGAAATTTGGGTTTCTCACCAACTTTTGCCCTATTTCCGATGCAACCCTAATATGGAAAGGTCAACTGAGATTACAAAGTAATCATCCGAAATCCCACGTTGGAAAATTCTAACTGTTTTAATTGAATTAGAATATAAAAGAGAATAAATCGTCCAACTTAGTACCTCATCAAGGACATTAGTTGCCTTTTTTTCAAGTTCTGAGGCAGTCCATGCAGTCACCCATGGCTCTGGTTCTCAATAGCGCTCTAGTGGACCATGCCTCATTCGCTGAAAGTATAACAGCTGGATGGAAAGGTTGAACGGTTAATCAGTTCAACATAACCGCAAGTAGGATAAATAAGTAATTTAACAAGCTTGCCATCAGGGTGGACATGTAGCCACCACAAGTTTCAAGCTTCTTATTTTGGTATTTTTCTATCGCTTTCCCCAACCACTTGAATGTCTTATGTGCCCAGTTGAATTTGCTGGGATCTGAGACATCCAGAATCAGAGGTATGTGCCACGGAGAGATGATTTGTTGACTGGTTGGGCATAGGAACATCTTTAAAATCACCAATATGAAGTGCCTTCTAAAATTCATCCTATCCGCTTTTGTGTCCATAGGGCAGGCATAAACAAAGTCGCACAGCTGGGTGGTTGTTTTCTTCTTAAATTGCTCTTTGATTTCCAAGTGGGTGGGATTCTTTTTGTCTATTTTCATAATGTCAACACCTACATTTTAGAGTCAAACAAGTATCTAGAATAAATTTTACGAAAGCTAAGAGCAAACCCACCGAACTATATATGACAAAAAAATCAAAAGGAAACAGCAACAGTTTACCACCGGAGCGTATCCCTAACACCCTCCCTATCTACTCAGCGTTAATGCGGATGTTCCCGACATCTACTATAAGTGTGTTTGTCTCCACATCATATGCCTTGGCCAGTTGAATCATTATCCTCTGCTTCACTGCCCAGTGAGGAATCTTCTTCACAAATTCAAACCCAATTGCGTCAATCTCAGCTAGCTTCGCATCGGCTTAATTTCTTCCAAGTGGGGTAATCATCCCATTGATGTAGCATGGAGAACATCGCGTGTCTACTAATTTCTATTAAGAAACAGAATACAAGTTATAAAAAAATAGAATCAAGACTAAGTAATAACAAAACGCAGATTATCTTTTTCCCCATCTTAATGCTATTCAGCAATTGAAACTCAGAGCTGGTTCTTGCCTGTCAAGAAACATTAAATCATAAGTCTTGACACCAATGACACATTATCATATGACTATAATTGTAAACCCAACCATCAATCTGAAGAGCTTGACACACACAACAACATGGTACTAGAAGGAGTAACCAATAAATATGTTGCCATCAACAATTATGCTACCCTAGTATTTACACCCAAATTAATTCATATCTAGTTAAGCCACTACAAAAAGCCTTCTCCTTTTGGTTTGATGGTTTCTTACAAAATTGAACATCCCTAATGCATAGAATTTCAAAGTCAATCACATGAACCAGATATACATAAACAAAAGAATTCTAAAATATTAATCACCAAACTCCAACAAATTTTATACTATTCGCTTTAATCCAAGCATCCATGCACCATGTAATATTACTAACGGTGTTATAATTTCAAAAAAAAAATGGAAATCAACGGCGGAACAACAACAGTTGTGCGCAATGTGAGTAAACAGGCAAAGAACCAAAAATCAGGTATAACAAGGTTCTTGGAAAGGAAGCAGTCAAAATTGAACTTCTGATGACGAAAGGAACCAAAATAAGTAATAATAAAAATTACTTCATAAATGCTTTAGATCATTTCACAATCCTAAATTTTTAACATTCATCTAGTATAATTGTCCCCTCTTATGTATTAAAAATATCACACACTTAAAAAATATTATTCTACATAATTAAAGTCATTAAGTTTTCCAAAATATACCACTAGTGACAATAAAAAAAAGAAAAAAAAGAAAGAAAGTACAGGTGATTTGTTTCATTGAGCTGTTGGGGGAGAATAGTCACAAAATTATTAATGAAAGAACTAAGAACTAAGTGATGTTGGTTATGCATTTGACCAAGTAATTTGCAAATTCTATGCAATGCCTTGTTGACTTTGATCTGGTGCGCCAAAAAGGACTATTCTTATTGATTTATTAATTATTTTTAAAATCTAAAGCGGCTATGTTTAGAATGTACCAAAAAAAGGATTGCGATGGTAGATGAAGATGGTCATCAGAATGGAAACAAAGATTTTAGGTAATCAAACTCAATAGCAAAACTACTTTCCTTTACATCCTATCCAATGAAATGAATCAACATCTTCTTATATAGCAAGTAGATATGTGAGGAAAAAGCATATTATACTTTCAGCCGAGATTAAAAAACTTAAAAGTGTTGTCACATTATACTTGCACTTTTTTCCTTAAACAAACAAATATGATACCAAGTAAACTCTTTTTCTTCAAAATCAAAAATGCCTAATGAGTAAATTGAACGGTTATTCACACGTGACACCCTGTTAGGTGAGTTAACGGAAAAAAAAAATTGGTCACCAAACTCAACCAAATTTCAAACACTTATGAAAAATTTCAACCATCCATTCACGTAGAGAAATAACCATCCGACATACAGTGAATAAACAACTCATAGCGCAACAAATTTAAAGCACGTGCTTCACACCAATTGCTAACTTACTAATACACGGAGACAAAATTCAGTCAACCACTAAAAAATAAGACGAGAAAAATAGGCTTCTCAACAATATTAACTGGTCATTGTTATTTTCATTTTTCTTATGTTAACAAACACTTCCAGAAGTCAAACAGACTCAGTAATGCCCACAAGCAGCAAAATAATTCAATGCAACCATAACAAAAAAATACTATGAACATCTAATCCGTGAAGGAACAGCTAGCCGTGGACTTACCTTCGATGCGGGCGAACATGCACACACGACGGTTGCTCTGTGTTTGTTGGCGGAAGACCACAGGCGACGCGAACACGCCAGGACTTCAAGCTCGGGAGCTGGCCATTAGAAGACGACGTAGGTTGCGGCTGGGCGAGGTCCACGCGACGGCGATGGGAGGCTATGACTGCCGCTGCTCGTCTACCCAGTGGAGGCGCTCCGGAGGATGGTTGCTGCGGAGACAGGCAGGCTGGACGACGGCAAGCAGTACAAACAGAGCGCCGGCTGTGAGGGGGTCTCCTTTGTGAACGCCGTTTCAATTGGGGGTAGGGAAAAGTTTTTACTGTTAGGTCAAAAAAGGGGGGGAGTGGGTGGAATGATTATGATGTTAGTAATTAAGATGATTAAAATTAGGATTTGGGGGAGGGAGGGGGTATGGGTGTATTGTGTTATTAGTTTAATATGGCCAATATTTAGGGCCCGTTGTTCATGTTATTCAAGATGGTCATTGTCTACCTAGCACTCCCCTTATTAAAAATAGATAATAGAGGAGAAAATTAAATTAGGACAAGAGTTTTTGCCAATTTTTTCTTTAAAGCTTGAATTCCCTAGCCCCTTCGATCTTCTTCTTTTCTTCTCTATCGGCAACCATTGTTGCTTTATTTTGCCGAAGCTCGTGTTATTATTTCTAAAAATTTTTATTTTCTTAAAAACTCATCCAACCAAATTTTTATTCTTTTATCATTCGAATAAATAGTCAAATTGGTCGCTAAAAGATCACCCGATCTCCAAATTAATCTCCAAAAGATTATATTAATCAAAATCGTCCTAAAAAGATTTAAAATTAATCACGTTAGTCCCTAATGACGTTAAATTTTACTGACGTGGTACGTTAGTTTTTTTTTGTCAGGATTCAGGCTCACAGACGGCCCAAACCATTATAAAACTGGAGCCCTAACCTAAAAACCCGACCCGACAGTCACATAATCTCCTTATCCTCTATGCGTCTCAGCATTTGTAACACCCTACCACACAAAGCTTTACGCTTAGGATATAAATCAAAGGTAAACTCTCTAGGGTAACACCTCTATGCGTCTCAGCATTTGTAACTAAACCATAATTTTGGTAAACTCTCTAGGGGTATCCAAGTCCCAATCTAACTCTAACTCTACAATTCACTTTCTATCTCATTAAACTCTAACGCTATAATTCATCTTCTGTCTCTTCCAACCCTCCGAAACACCGGTGAAACAACGCTCAGCATCACCTCCGCCAGCATGAGGGATCTCTCAGTTGCAAAGACACACAGTATAGACAAAAAAACGCAGATAGAATGCAGTTACAGCAGGTAGAACATATAGCAATTAGACATAGTCAATCAAATAAGCAAACTCAAACAAACAAACAAATGCATATGATGTATGCCTGTCTATGGCTGATGATATCATTTATCGATTATATAGCCAACCTGACATGTTCTGGTAGCTAACCTTGGACAGAAACACCCATTACGGAACAAGTGGATTTGAGCCACAACCCCCTTGCTACTACCCGCTTAACCCAGAGCAAGTGGAGTAACCACTACTGCTGCTACTACCCATGCAGGTATTTACAAGCTCAACCTGGAGCAAGTGGAATAATCCACTATTGCTGTTACTACCCAGATGTCACAATCACTGACTTGGAGCAAGCAGGATGAACCACAATCTTTGCTACTACCCAGGTATCTCAATCACTGACCCGGAGCAAGCGGGACGAACCACAATCCTTGCTACTACCCAAGTACTTCAATCAATCAATTTAAATCTCATTTATTCATCATTCATTCATTCATAATATTTTTGCATTTCCCCAAACAATCTACATTAACTCAATCATCAATCATAATTTCAGTTCTCATTCATATCATCATCAGTGTGTCCACACTCTCTCAGTTGTAATTCCATCCTTCGTAACCCCCTTCAGTGCCACTTGACTTTTCCTATAGGCTCACTCTTCTTGCTAGACTTAAAACTAGGTATCGGACCTTAGAGAGTAGTTACAAATGTTTGTAAAGTTAGAGAATTAGCTAACTTTGAAAAAAATTACATTTCTGCCAAACAGGGGTTCTGTGTACGCGAGACTAAGTCCGCGTACGCGGGAGTGTAAAAATGGCATCTCGCATATGCGACCCCTGGTCCGTGTACACGGGTCATGAAAACAGCAATGCTTCTCCACGTCACATGCAGGTTCTCACGTACGCAAGCCTCTCTTTTTCATCAAAATGGCTAAGTTGCAGAAAAAATCATATTTTTGTACCAAACTTCAACAGCGCATAACTTTTTTCATTTTAAATGATTTTCATCCGTTCTTCGAACAGAATAAACTTCACGGACTCAATTTTCATTTGAAATAAAGTTTTACTCAAATTGGGAGTCGGAAGCCGAATTATGGCTCGTCGAAGTTGGTTAAAAATTATGTTTTACCAAAAAGCACAACACCTCTATCCTTTCCAAATTCTCAAATTCAAAACCAAGGTTTATACCTCAAAACAACACCAATTGCATTCAAAAAACCATATTCCTATACTTTTCATCCCTTTTACAATATACCAACATCCCATTTTATAAATTTTGTTCCAGATAAGCCATGATCAAAACAACACACTCATTATTTTTCAACATATCATTATCATCATAACTCATAATCATCTAAAGTCATCACAAATATCAATAATCATCACATTTTTATAATAGCTTAACACCTTCACATTATATAAATACACCACACATACTCAATCAAACCAACCAATTCATTTAAGAATTTTTAACAAAATCACTAATCCTCAATCATTCATATAATTCAACTTATCCTACAGTCAACTAGCCTAAGTTTTCACATGATATTAAACATTAATTACGAGAAACCAAAATCATACCTTGGCCGATTCCTCCCTAAGCTCAAAAACACCTCAAATTGCCTCTCCTCCACAAGCTTCAAGCTTCCAAATGCCAATTTCACAAGTTCAACAACTAAAATTTCGTTTCAATCCACCAATTGAACTCCAATTCCACATGATACACAATTCATATAATATCACAATAATCAATATTGAGCTCGCTAAATCACCAATTCACAAAGGTTAAGGTTTTCTTACCGTTATCCACGAATCAAATGGACAAAATTTGGTGATTACCCGCCACTAGAGTTTACCTAAACCATCAAAACACCAAAATCCTCAACATTCACAACCCAAAAATCACGAATTGAAGATGAGAAGAATTGTACATGAAATCTCAAATTACTTACCAAATTGTTGGGTGAGTTTTGTAGAAAATTTTGAGACGAATGCGTGGCCGCTGACAACTCGTTAATCGGAGCTCCGGATTGAAAGTTATAGAGGATTGATTTTTTGAAGTGAAAGGGGTTAGGTTTTTGGTTTGCTCCTCCTCAATGGCAGCGTGAATGATGGAATGAATGGGTGAAAATGACTGAAGTTTGGCTTATATATGTTGGGCCTTAGGTCCGGTTTGGGTCCGATCCAATTAATACAGTCCGTTGGCTCATTTTTTTGACAAAATCTTTAAAATTAGTGTTAAAATTTATATTTTAATTATTGAAAAAATTATTACAAAGGACCATTAGGAAGATTTAATTATTAAAAAGGACCTTTAATATTAAAATTATTTAGAATGACTAATTTTATAATATTAAAAAAAAAGACTAAATTTTTTTTTGTGAAGAGACAAATATATCCTTAGATTATTTTTTTATTTATTTCTTTTTTTAAAACATATTTTTTTTCTAATTATCTATCATACTCAAATCTTTATTCTTCATTTATAACTCATAGAGTCATTTGTTACTGTTAATCACAAAACGTAAGACCTGAAAGTAGTACCTCGGAGTATACTAATGGGATTTGTTTCGAGAGATTTCTTTCTTCAATTATTTAAGGCTTAACCCTTGAATCAAATGCAATAATCGGTGTTAATATAATTGGTGTCTGGCGTGAAATATTTGTATACATTTGTGATAGACACCCGACTCCTAGCAGGTAAGTTGATTTTCCAATGCTGCATTTGGTATATCCTTGTAGAAACATTGCTATTGAGTAATATGTTTCTTTCAAATTTGTTTTTAGATTTTAATGTTTATAGATTCCTCGAAAGCAAGCAAGTCCTGAGGGGTAATAGAGGTTTACTCAATAGTAATGTTTCTGCAAGGGTATACCAAATGCAGCATTGGAAAATCAACTTACTTCTGAGCCGGGTGTCTATCACAAAGGTATACAAATATTTCACGCCAGAGACCAATTAGATCAGCACTGATTATTGTATTTGATTCAAGGGTTAAGCCTTGAATAATTGAAGAAAGAGATCTCTCGAGACAAATTCCACAAGTTTTTAATGATTTATTTGATGTTCATTGTTGACTACTCTATATATGATAATAGTAAGACATTAGTATACTCCCAAGTCTTACGTTTTGTGATTGGCAGTAACAAATGTCTCTATGAGTTATAGACGAAGAATAAGGATTTGAATATGATAGATAATTAAAAAAAATATATGTTTACAAAAAAAGAAATAAATGAAAAAATAATCTAAAGATATATTTGTCTCTTCACAAAAAAGATTTGGTCCTTTATTTTCAATATTATAAAATTAGTCATTCTAAATAATTTTAATATTAAAGGTCCTTTTTAATAATTAAATTTTCCTAATAGTCCTTTATAATAATTTTTCCTTAATTATTTCTACTTTTCTAAACTATGAAATTTAATTTTCTAATTTCTTTAAATAATAATTAATTTATTGGTTAATTATTTACTAATTACCCGGAGTTTACACCCTCCATGCCGGTTCCAACAACTGCTACCTCCTCGTCGATGTCGTTCTTCTTACCGTCACCTACATCGGCGCCTCGCATAAGCTCCCATAAGTATCTATTTTTATACCCCAACCGTCCAAACCCAAACCCCAAACTGACCCCTCTCTCTCTTATTGTTGAAAGTTTAAACATAACTCCAAAAACATGGGTAGAATGAGTAGAGGAGCTTCCACCGTTAGCAGCCGGTAAAAGGTGGAGGTCTAGGAATGGTCTTTGTTCCAATTTGGCAGTGTCCATAAAAGAGTACGGAGGAAAACCGACACAAGCAGAGCAGATCAATGCAAGTTGCAGTGGAGGAAGAGACCACGTTCCACCAGAAGCCAGCGATGGTGACTGAAAAAGAGGACGGAGAGGAGTTGGATGGCGTAGCGACGTCGATCTCTGCGACATTAGGTGGAGGGTGTTTAGTGAAGCAACATCTACCTACTCACGCCAGAGAGGAATTGTGGGCAAGGACCGGTAGTGTCGTGGTAGAGGAACATGCAGGGACTGACGGCGACGTGGAACACCTTACAGGGCGGCGGCATGGTGGAGTTTTAGGTAGAAGACGAAGAAACTGCTAAATGTGGTTCGGATTGTCAAATTAACGTGTCATGTCAGCAAAACTTAAGGTCGTTAGTGACAGAATGGACGGAAGGACCAACGTGATTAATTTTAGATCTTTTAAGGTTGGTTTTAATTAATTTAATCTTTCGAGGATTAATTTGGAGATCAGACGATCTTTTAAGGACTAATTTGATTATTTACCCTTTATCATTCTCTTCAAAAAGTGGATCTAGGGTATATCTTGACTAATTAGACTATTAATACTCTACTTTGATATCCATTGTTCGATTGTACGGTGTTTGGTGCACCCTTTGATTACGTAGTGCGCTGAATAATCCTCTCATTGGTGTTTGTACTATGTAGCTTGTACATTGTAAACGTTTAGTGTTATTAACA
>NC_029791.2:17069255-17098758 GCF_000816755.2 Arachis ipaensis | reverse complement strand
ATAGAAGCTGAAGAAGAAGTAAGATGTTAGGGTGCTTAACCTTTGTTGCGCCGTTTTCTCCATCTCCTCTTCTTTCCCTCCATCGCTTCTCTCCTCTCTCTGTTCCTTCTTCTCCCTCTGGTCAGCTCCCCTTCTCTTTCTCTCTCTTCAATTCTTTATTTCAATGTCTTTTCTTGTATTGCTTTCTTCATTTCCATTGTTATGCTTCTTCCCATATAGATATAGTTTACTTCAGTTCACGAAACACTGAATGTGAATCTGATTAGGTCTCCACATTTTTTGCTCCCAAGTCTCTACCTTATCCGCACTTTCATAATCCTGTATTATTAGCACTAATTTTTGTCTTTTTCTTTGTTCCTCAGTCATGTGATGTGCAAAAAATGTATCTTTAAGCTTTTTGAGGGGCCAAAGGGTTTGCATACTTGAATTACCTTTTTTATTTTTCTGTGACATTTTTTTAATGCAGCATTTTTATATTTTGGATGTCAAGGATATTATTTTATTATGTTATTTTAGGTAATGTTATGATGATTATAGTACAGCTTGAATTCTGTCACTATATTATAGGTTGGTTTAGGAAGTGCTTCATTTTGCTATTAGGGTCTTTAATGTGACAAGTTATATTTTCTGCCATGATGGTATAAGATTGCTTCCTTTTAGTATAAAAAATATTATAGTTAGGTCCTGTGTCAATAACACGAGACAATTTTGTTTGAATGTTGTTGCTGTTGTGTAGACAGGTTTATTGAAGCTTGCATCGCGTAGATTTTCTATAACAGCAACTAAAGCAGAATCGTTGTCAACTATGGCAGTTGTAAGTTAATTGAATTCTCATTTCATCAAATAAGAAAACCTACTTGTTTTAAGCAAGTGGTTTGTTTTCCTTTGCTAATTTGTAACACATTTCTTGAGAGGCAAAATTCATGCACCATAAGAAAATGGGTTAGTGTAGCATCACAGAATATCCTAAGATGCTCTTTGTAATAGAGAGTGATCAAAGACTATGCTCCTATGATTGGATCCAGGATGCGGAAAATGTTGGCAGCGTTAAAAGGCAGTTGGCGCTGCTGTTTGAGGTATCTCTGAGGACAACTGTGCCAAGCGAGCCAGATGTAGCGCCATTAGTTGAACCTTGCGCTGCAAAATCTGGGGTTAAATTTGGTGATTACCAGTGGTAAGTTAAATAATTTTTCTCGTTGGCCAACATATACCATGAGGCTGTAATTGGCATTGTAAATATCAGCAGAAGACTTGTAAATTAATGTCTTCAGGACATTTTTTCTTTCTAAGAAAGCTAACCAATTAGTTTTTTCCTTTGTAGTAACAATGCAATGGGTATATGGTCTAAGATAAAAGGAAAACAAGCAGAATTTAAGGGTCCCCCATCTGTTGGGCAGGTATGATAAGGGAAATTTCCTATACTTCTTCATGCTCTGCCAATGTGTATTTCTTTTAAAATTCTCATACGAATTATTTATTTTGGATTAAGATCTTGATTTGCTCGAGTGAAATGATAATCTTTGTAGGCAATCATGAAGAATCTACCCCCATCTGATATTATAGAGTCGTGCTCTGTAGCTGGTCCTGGATTTGTGAATGTTGTCTTGTCAAGGAATTGGATAGCACAGGTGACTGCATTTTCAACCTTCTAGTTTAAAAGAAGTATTCATCTTGTGCCCGAGTCTCCTTACACCCCCCTGTTTTCCATGGGTTCTGGGAGAGGTTTTTCGGTCTGGAAGTTTCTATACTAGAAAGATAATATTTCACTTTGTTTGGGTATCTTATTCAAGAATTATATAGTAATTAACAGGAAACAACTTATCCTGCAGAGATTACAACGGATGTTAATTGATGGTATTGATACATGGGCGCCAAGGCTTCCACTAAAGAGGGCTGTGGTTGATTTTTCCTCACCCAATATTGCAAAGGAAATGCATGTTGGTCACCTGAGATCTACCATTATTGGGGACACATTGGCCCGTATGCTTGAATTTTCACATGTGGATGTTCTTCGACGAAATCATGTTGGTGATTGGGGAACACAGGTAGATTTAATTTGCAAAGTTGTTGTTTTCTTGTGTCATCAAATTGAAACTAGTGCATGTTTATTTGTGATTAAATCTTTGCTATATGTTATCAAGCTTTTTTTCCCCTCTCATTTTAATAATGGCTCTGGGAAATCATTTAACTTGACTAGCTTTGGTTCATTAGCAGTTACTTGGTGGCTTGGTAACCAATTAGTAATTATATTTAGAACCATGACTGTTTTAAGTTGCTTTCCTAGATATACCCTTCATGATCAATAAACTTTAAGAGTTAGCTTAGGAGAAATAAGGTATTTTGTGCGATCTCTGTTATTCTTCTTTGTTGTGGAGCTATTTGACTATTTCATCTTTTAGCTGAATTAGCAGTGTACATTGATTTGTTATAGGGATATCCATATGACATATTTGCTAGAATAATATTACATTACATCACCAAATGGCTCAAAGTCTAAACATTTGTTTTGCAGTTCGGAATGCTGATTGAATTCCTCTTTGAAAAATTTCCAAACCCAGAGGATGTCAACGAAGCAGCCATTGGAGATCTTCAGGTTAGTAAATATATTAAACTGAACTTTATACCATTTGTTTTCATGTAGGTTTTTTGTTTTTTGTTGGTATTTCTTCATTCAGATTTTATTTGATTTTATTTTATTTTCCTGCATATCATTCTAATTTGTTAATTTTTGTGTGGAAGTAAAAGGAACCTATGCTTTCCCAGGTTATGTAAGAGTTAGTTTGCCACAATTGCTATTGAACTTCCATGGACAAAGGCCTTAAATAAAAGTGATTAGTTATCTTTGCATGGGGTGTGGCAAATAGGTATATGATGTTTGAGGACTCAATTTTATAATTCTATTGTCACCTTTTTTCATGGATAACTTCAAAATAGAAAGAAGGTCAAGGGTGAGGCAATCGCTTGGGTCATGTTCAATCATTAACATTTCTCTTTATCAATTACTGCAGATTACCCCTTCAACATGGAAATGATAATGTTTATTGGTCTTGAGGGATAATATTCTCATTGAGTGTTGCTTGTTTTATCTTTGTTATTCTGTCTCACATATATAGTTGATGATTTTATTTATTTAAATTTACTTATTTTGTTTCACGAGAAAAATGGATTATTATCAGTGATTCTAAAATTAATCTTATCTGGTGAATTTCGTTCAGACATTCTATAAAGCATCCAAAGTGAGATTTGACAGTGATCCCGAATTTAAGCAAAGGGCTCAACAGGCTGTTGTCCGGCTTCAGGTAAATTGTATCTTGATTTTTCCTGTGTTCTATGTTCATGAGATGTTGTGGAACCTGCTTTTGAATTTTATGCATGTAAAATTTTTTATTTCAGGGTGGAGAAACCAGGTATCGCGACGCATGGAAACAAATTTGTGAAATAAGTAGAACCGAATTCCACAGAGTCTATGAACGCCTTGGAGTTCACTTGGAGGAAAAGGTAAAGATTCTAGGTTCCTCTTTTAGTTACTTTGTTAACCAATGATATCTAATCTTTTCTGCCTCCAAATTGAATACCCCAAGGCATCATAGAGCTACAGATAATTTTATGGTGTATCGTGGCTTATTATTTATTGGGTATGTTAGAAATTTTTGTAGGTGGTATGCTTTTTATTCAATTCATGATGTCAGTTAAAGTTCTGTCTGGATCTGCTATTTCTTTATCCATTAACTTCTATCTTTGCTCTTGTTCTATTATGACCGACAGTTTTGAGTTTTATTTTAACTTTTTCCAAATTGGCATTGGGTACCTGCTCAGCTTTTCTCTTGCCCATAAGATGCTTGGTAACTTTGGTGTTTTCTGTTGGAATTATATTCTCAAGTAAAATTGAAATAAGGTTTTTGTATGAAATAGAATTCCTCTTTGGTTGATTGGTTTACAAGCTTTAGCATTTCCAGTGAAAATCCTTAATATTGTAGCTGACAGAGCAATGTTTATGACCTGAGTTAGTCTTCAGTTAACTGTCATAATGCCATTAGTTGCTGCATAAATTATTGCAATGAACCAGTAATATATTGAGTTTATTTTAGGTAAATAAAGGTTTTTTACCTGCATCAGTAAATGTGACTTTTTTATGTTGTACTGAATGATGTATTTGGTCACAGGGAGAGAGCTTCTATAATCCATATATCCCTGGGGTTTTGGAGGAACTGAATAAAAAAGGAATGATTGAAGATAGTGAGGGTGCTCGGGTGATATTTCTTAAGGATGTAAACATACCGCTTATTGTTGTGAAGAGTGACGGTGGCTACAACTATGCTTCAACTGATCTTTCAGCACTTTGGTCTGTTTACTGTCCTTAGTTGTTTGGACATATTTTTGAGAATTTGATAGTTGCTACTCTTGAGTGGTCAAATTTTATTAGCAAATACTATTTCAACTTTAGTTATTATTTATATCTTGGATGTTTCATATAAATTTTGGAAATCTACTTCTATCTGCATTTTTATCCCTGAGCAGAATTGGAAATATATTGACTGGGGGAACCTATTCCATTTTGGTTGTCTCTGTTACTTGAACCATGTAGGTATCGGATAAATGAAGAGAAGGCTGAATGGATTATATACGTCACAGATGTTGGGCAGCAGCAACACTTTGATATGGTTTTCAAGGTATGTTACAATTAATGATGTTCATGGTATCTTGTAGTTCCTTGATCTTATTGTTAATACCAGAACCCTTTCTACTTGTTTTTGCTGGCAGCAAGTCATTGTTCTTTATTTAAAGAGTATTTGTCTGGACGATTTCATCCTAACCATTTCCAACCTCAGTGTCCTCTTTGACTTTGTTTTATTATTTTTGAAATCAATTTTTAAAATGAAAGAATAATTTTTCATGGCAATGAGTGAAAATGTAAGACATCTGCTTCAATTTCCATTTCAGGCTGCTAAGCGTGCTGGTTGGCTGCCAGCTGATGATAGTTTATACCCAAAAGCTACTCATGTAGGTTTCGGCCTTGTTCTTGGGGAAGATGGAAAACGATTTCGGACTCGCAACACTGAAGTGGTTAGATTGGTTGATTTGCTTGACGAAGCCAAGAATCGCAGTAAAACTGCCCTTCTTGAACGTGGTAAAGTACCCATTGTGCAATTTTGACTTCTTCCTTATCCACACGCAAGCGTCTGTGGCATGTATTTCTGCTTAAGATCTGTGAATGCATTCCTTTATTTTATTCCCATTGGGTCAGATTTCATGCACCAGCTTTAACTTTCCAAACCCTATGTCTTGGAATCTTTCAGATACGGCTAAAGAGTGGCCTGAGGAGGAGGTTGAGAAAACATCAGAGGCAGTGGGCTATGGTGCTGTTAAGTAAGCTTATCTCACACTAATTATTCCCCTTCTATTTCAAATAAACATGATGTATACAATGGTGTAGTTTATACCATACTTTTGTTTTAATTTGGAGAAAGATGTATTTGCTAGCGAAGTCCCATGACGGAATTTTTGAAATTGTTATATGTGGTTTGCTTAAAATCTTTTGCTAATTCTATGAGGTTTTTGCTTATTAATGCTAACTGCTAGGTAGGGGTGTTCATGGTTCAGTTTTTTCATAAACTAAACTGAAACTGCACTGAACCAAACTGCTTTGTCACATAAGAAACTGGTTTTAAACCAGTTTATAATACAATCCACCAGTTTTAATTGAAAAAAACCAGTTTAATCTAGTTTATAGGCTAAAACTAGTTTTAACATACAAAAAATTAGGTTTTACATCCCCTCTCTCTCTCTCTCTCGCCCTTCTCTCTGCCCCTCTCTCCTCTCTCCCTCTTCTCTCTCTTCCCCTCTATCCCTCTCCTCTCTCCCTTCTCTCTCTCTCTACCTCTTTCTCCCCCTCCCCTCTCTTCCCCTCCTCTCTCTCTCTTCCTCTCTCTCCCCCTCTTCTCTCTTGCTCTTTCTCTCCTCTCTCCCCATCCTCTCTCCCTCTCTTCTCCCTTTCTCTCCCTCTCTCTCATCTTCTTTCTCTTCCCCTCTCTCCCCTTTCTCTTTCTCTCCTTTCTCTGTTCCTCTGAGGGAGAGAGAGAGAGAGAAAGAGAGAGAGGGAGGAGAGAAAGAGAGAGAAGGAATAGAAAGAGGTAGAGACAGAGAGAAGGGAGAGAGAGGAGGGGAAGGAGAGAGAGAAGGGAGAGAAGGGAGAGAGAGAGGTGGGGGGAGGGGGGGGAGAGAGAGAGGTGGGGGGAGAGAGGAAAAGGGAAGGGGAGAGGGAGAGAAAGCGAGAGGAGGGGGAGAGTATGTAAAAACTAAAAACTAAAAACTAATTTTGGAGTTTGAATAAAATCAATTTTATTTGGTTTAAAACCACCTAAACCATAAAAACTGGTTTTTATAAAAATTATAGTTTCATTTGAGTTTTTTATTTGAAAAAAACTGGTTTATTTAAAACAATTTCAGTTTAGTTTAGTTAAACCAGTTTTTTTGAACACCCCTACTGCTAGGTAAATAAATTGCAACAATAGTAAATCTTATCAGGTTGATGCCTTTATGTAATTTGCTTTTCCAAACTAGCTGTTATATTTTTATTCTGCAGTTATGGTTCTGCTTTGACTTGACAAATTTTTCAGTTATATTTAGCTTATGCAACTGGAATTCTGAATGAGATGTTGCCTTGTAACACCATATTGTTGTGTCTTTACAGGTATGCTGACTTAAAGAACAACAGACTAACAAACTACACCTTCAACTTTGATCAGATGCTTAATGATAAGGTATTTAAGTAAATTTTCTTTCTTTTTTTTTTTCTAGTGACCGTTGTTTATGGTAGGGCAAGAGTTTGAGCTATAAATGAGGACAGTGGTGGGGTTATGGCTAGAAATGAGTCTGAAAAATTAAGAAAGAGTTGTTGTCCTAGCACCTAGGCTCCGTTTGTTTAGTGTATACCATGAGACATGGACACAGAGACATAGACTATATAGACATAGACACAAAATACATGTATACATGATTTATGTTTAGCAAAGAACATACATAAAACACATAAAATTTTAAAAAGTCAATAATACCCTCATCATCTACCTTTATCACCATCACCGCTATCTATATTTTTGCATCAACCGCTACACTGATTCTTTTCTTCCATCTCCATTCATAACAAAAAATTACCCAGATAACAAAAATTTCAGTAATTTCAACAACAAATTCAATACATATCTTCCTAATTAAACAGCAAGTAATTAATTGGCATGATTCCCATTTTGAATCCTTGTGTCAATTTTAAGTTGTTGAAGAGCGACGATGAACGAATGGAATATCGTAGTTTTGCAGCTGAGAAATTAAAAAATTAATTGGAAGGTGGGATATTTCAACGGCGTAGAAGCCAACGGAAAGAAATTGTCCATAGCATTCAGACTATAAATTTTATTTTTTTCTAAAAATAGCACAGATTAATAATAAAAAACAAAGAAAAAATAGAACTTTATTAAAAGGGCAAATAGAAGGATGAACAGAGATGAAGACACAAGTCGCAGATCTGGAGATTTGGAAGAAGAAAGAACAATTTGGAGAGTATGAGGAGGAAGTGAGGCAGTGGCAGTGGCAGAGGCACTTCAGTGGAGGAGGTTGGTTGGCCATGAAGAGAGAAGAAACAGAAGTTGAAATTGGGAGAAGGGAGGGGAGAAGAGATTCTGCTTGGTTGGCCATGAAGAGAGAAGAGACGGAAGTTGAAATTGGGAGAAGGGAGGGGAGAAGAGATGAAGAGATTTGGAGATTGATGAGAGGAGAGGACAAAAATAAAAATATAGAAATAAAACAAGGATAAAATTGTCAAAATAATCAGAGTCTCAATATTAATTTGTGTCTCAAGTTATTAGAGGTACACTGAATACATGTAATTTGTGTCAATCTGTGTACCAGCGTGTCCTTCAAAATTGTGTGTCTCAACAACCAAACAGAGGACGTGTGTCAGCGTGTCTCTGTCTTGTGTAGACACACCTACTAACCAAATACTACCCTATATATTTTTGAAACTCTTGTTGGCAACTGTTCAACTTCACTTTCTTCCCTCCAAAAGCTAATCAATCTATACTTACCTTATTGAACTTGTGAAACAGGGTAATACCGCAGTTTATTTGCTGTATGCACATGCTAGGATCTGTTCTATCATCCGGAAATCTGGAAAAGACATAGAAGAAGTAAAGAAAGTAAGTTTATTTTTTTCCTGGGCTTTATATTTACCAGTTTATTAAATATGTAGTGTGTTGTGTTAATATAAAAACACTAATAGTTGTTCTAGTTATTATGTGTTGAGTTTTTGCATGTGTCGAGGGTTTGCTTTCTGCCATGATGTAAATTGTACAATTCAATTAAGCACTGCTCTGTTATGATACGACACTGATACGATTCAATTTTTTTAGGCGTTTATATACAGTCAGTTAGCTAAAGATCGAATTCTCCATAATTCTTACTATTTGTTTTATGTTTATCAATTCCTTGGGACAGAATGCTAAAATTGCATTGGATCATGAAGATGAGCGCGCTCTGGGGCTTCATTTGCTACAATTTTCTGAGGTACGACACATGAATATGGTACTAGTAATATTTATAATCATAACTTTTTTACTGGAGCTCTACAATCTTATGCTCATGTGCATGTTTGAACTGTTTTAATTTTTCAGGTTGTTGAGGAAGCATGCACCAATTTATTGCCCAATGTGTTGTGTGAATACCTTTATAATTTGTCAGAAATATTCACCAAAAAGTTTTATTCTAATTGTCAGGTATATTTCTAAATCAATCAGCTGAAGGTATATTTAAGTTTTTATGCAATTCATGATGAAGTATGCATAGAAAGTATTTGCCATTCTACCTGTTAATTATAGCATCATGTTGGAAAAAGATCCTCTAAAGTAAGGAGATTGGTAAAGTGATGAAGTGAGAGGTTAATCACTATTGAATTTGTAACTCCTATCATGTGTGCGCTCTACTATCTTAATTTAAGAGTGATTAGACATATACTTTTTTACTTTATCAATTTCTTCACTTTAGAGGAACTTGATCTAGATGAGGTGAGTTGACATGGTGTTCCACGCTTAAATATATATACAACATTTTCCTCGATTTAAGTAAACCGATTGTCATCGGCAGGTTGTTGGTTCGCCTGAGGAAGATAGTAGACTTTTGCTATGTGAAGCAACAGCAATTGTGATGAGAAAGTGCTTCTATCTCCTTGGAATTGTACCTGTTTACAAGATATGAACCATAAAAGGGATGGTCAATTACGATTTTTTGCAACTACCATTTTTGTTTTACTAAAAAGTTTAGGGAGTTAAATTCATAATTATGACAAATTGTATCTTGCCCTCACCCTTTTTGTTTATGCATTTGAGATGAAAATAGTAAAACAGTTAGTTAATGCTTGATAGTATATCATACTTGCAATTTGTTTGGTTTACCAGGGAAACAAGAAATTACGCCTATGCGGATAAAAAGTTAAAAACCAACATAACGCTATTTCAAAACACTGCTTTTTCATATTAACCATTCTTTGACTTATTTAAAGTATATTTAAAAAAATGAAATTAGCTTAAGTTGCTTAATATAGAATTATTTTATTCAAAAGCCAAAAGAAAAAAAAGTTGGTTTCAAAAAGATTTATAAAGTGACTAAAATAAAGAAGAATTTTTTCATTCTATTTGTATAAACATTTCAAAAATAATTCATTGTTATTATCACTTTAAATCCTATCAAAATACTAATAGATGATGAATATCTTCTCAAACTCTAATTTTTTCTGCATTTTAATAAAAAAAAACTGGTTTCATATAAATATAGAATTATAGAAATATCAAGATGATGTGGAGTGAGAAAAAGACCACAATATAATAAATTTTTATAAATTAATATTTCTTTATTTTTGTTTTTAATTTTATTATCATTTAACTACTTATTTTTTTAAATTTGTTTACAACAATAATATCCTAAAAGTTCGCCACATACATTTTCTTTATATGTTATCACTTTTATTAGTAATTTTTTATTTATAATGGTGGATAATATTAAATTACTTTTAAATTTTTTTTAAAACAAAAAGCTCAACACAAGGTGGAGTATCAACGAAAAAATACTAAACAGATAAAATAAACTAATTCCTAATTATCTTTGACAAAAGTCATCAACACCTAAAAGATTAAAATATCACTCCACTTTTTGTAATTCTTAATCAACTTGTTGACTATCCCTGCAATACATTATTCTTGATTTCTGAAGATTTTGTCATTCCTTTTCAATTAAGTGCTCCAAATGATAACAATAAAATCTAACTCACCAACATTCTATCAATTCGACTACATGATTGACCTTTGAACCACGTAAACTTACAGTCATTCAGCTCTTTATCCACCAGTTCCATAATGCTGACACACTAGCGCCTTTCCTTTCTTCCAACTGCACAATCTCATTGAAGACACCCATGTAGCAAAGAAGAACTTGACATATTCCCGATAAAAAACTCAACTATTCCCACACAGCAAGCTTTTCTTCCCTGGTATGCACACCATATACCAAGCAAACCGCACAAATAAAAATTATTGTTTGTCAATTTTCCTTCTATACACAACAATCTCTCTCTTTTGTAACAATTACTCAACTTAAACATCGTAACATCCCACATTATTAATAAACCTCCAGAAGCACACCTTCCGATCCCACAAATTCTAAACCCGCATCATTACTCCAAAATTGCACTACATCAAATTTAGTAATCACCTCCTTCTTTGTCTCTATCAATCCTAACATATTCATATTATTTTTACGTTTAAATTTTTACCATTTTTCACTTTTCTAACACCCCCTAAACCCCTCATATTAGACAAACTAAAATCATTTAAAAACTTTATTATACACCTTATTTCGGTTTTTGGGGCGGCTCCTTCTTACTTTCTCTTTCTGTTTTGCTTGCCTTCTTTTTTGTGCCAATACTTCATTTTGAGTTTGGAGAATAGTCATAATGTCCTCATCCTCGTCATATAAAACAGCTCTTGATTCGATAGTCAGATTCCAAGCAGTCCTATTTTCAGCCATATCTTTATCCCAACTTCCTCCGTACTCATCTTGATTAGTTTCACAGTCTGCATCCTACTCTGAGTCCCTCGAATATTCCATGTTCCTTACAACCCTTCATCATCCAACCCAGTTTCCTGCACCATTGTATTCTCATCTTCTAAATCTGAATCATGCACTGCATCACCCCTCATCAGACATATGCCAACATACTACTTACCACTCCCGTCTAAACTAGCGTGGGTCTCATTAACTACACTTGGTGAAATATTTTCCTCCGTTATACTGTTTGAATAATTCTCCGCACCTCCGCCAATTTTCTTTCCGGCTTGATTTTGCTCGTCGGGTGCATCAGGGACTTCACACTCCTCCCTGCCCTCCACGCCATCAAGCTCAGTACGGACATAATCACCTTCGCTACCAGCAGCTGACTTTCACACTGCTCCCAGATCTGCCTCATCAGCGCTGTTCACCGTGGTCATCATGTTCTTTCAGTCCATTTGACAAAAGCTCGAGGATAGAAATATTGGAAGATACAAATATATTTATATGATGGGATTCATAATATAGATATAGTGATAAGTAAAATATGTGTTCTGAGATAAAATTTGTACAATTTTCTATCTATTCAAATACTGAAAATTAAAAGACACACATATATGCTTTTGTATCATATCTTTGTACTTCTATCCAAAACACCCACTAACCATAACGTTAATATGTGATGTTAACTCGCTCGGTTACCAAGCATGTTCTGATAACTTTTTTACATCAACCGCAGACATCAAAGTACTGGATAGAATAAAATCCTTGTAAAGAAGCCTAGTTGTGTAGATTTTGGCCTTGCTAGAATTTTTTTTTTTTTAATATGGGAACTAGAATTGTTGTTAATCACATGTTGGCTGTCATAATCGACAGGATATGGCTTCTGGCTTGGCATGCTCTCCATAACTTTCTAGATCACTTTTTTGTATTTATATATCTTATGTGACTTTATGTAGAACAGGTGAATCTACCACAAAATTGTAAAACTCCATTTAGTAAAAAGTAAACGTAACATCTTATACTACTACATGGACAATAATGTTTGATATATATCACATTCAAAATGACAGAATGGTCTGTGAAGATCATCTTTACATTAAATCGGCAAGCAGACAGTAATGGAACTCCAATTGTTTAAGGAATTGACAACATATATTAAGCATAACATTCTATAAGGCAATTCTGTTGACCCAATGCTAATCGTTCTTGGCTGTGTCCTTGGGCATCTCAGCTGTCTTCTCTGGTTCATTTATGTTGCCTGTCATCTCCGGCTCACTTAAGCTATGAGAAGCCACAAGTGTTTCCACTGGAACTTTAGATACGTCACGACGTACTCCGATATCAGAAACCAATCGGCTAACACAGTACATGCCATAACCAACTGCGGCCAAACCACTCATACTCGTGGTCATAAAACGAAGTGGTGTAGAAACTACAGCACTAGCAGCAGCCAAGTAAGATGCTGCCTGTCCACTCCGGCCTACACTGAGATTTGTGAACACAAGCAGACCGGTTTTGCAGTAAATTGCAAAGTCTTCGCAGTTATTCTTGAAAATGTTATAACCGCCAAATCCCTTTTCAAGAAGAAATGAAGCACGGCGAAGGACATCTTCAGGTGGATCAGAAGCAGCAAGGGTACAGGTACCTCCTCGAGGTTTGGCAAGAAAAAAAGCAGCTGAGACACCATATTCAAAGAGGTATAGCTCACCACCATAAAGAAAACAATCCAAACACGACGAAATGACACCCTCATTCTTCGATAAGTCACCACACTTTGGGCAAGGATTGTCAAGATCACGAGCAGGAGAAGAACTAACGAGGAGACGGTCCAGAACAGTTCCTGTCCCAATTTCTTGTCCTGCTCCCCTGGTGAAGTGGGTCACCATTGCATCACCGACATATATTCCTGGTATCTTGCACAAAAAACTATTGACAATTTCAGTATAATAGACAAGTTAAAAAGAAACGATAGGTTCTAAGTCCATTAGTTTTTACCACATGCAGAAGCGCTAAATCTCCTAATACCATTTAGTTATATATTTCCATTGGTGTTGTAGAACAACACAGCACATTAAGATTGCAAAAACTGAAAGATTCATCAAATATTTGGTATATACCTTAAAACATCCAGAAGATGTGACATTGATTACTAAGAACAAAGTTTTGGATGTAGTCATGTAGAACATTGAATTACATCATAATATAACAGTGAAAGGGCACCAGCACAATCAAGTCAAACATCGAAGTTAGCAGAATTTTCATTAATTTCTCCCTACAGTTAAAGCGGTTATTTCCTTCTAGCTTCATAGGAGGACAGGAGCCATGTAGGCATTCATGGCTTGCAATTCCACATAAAACAAATCTATGAACAATCCACAGACTCATTAATATTAATCTCTGATACATGAAAACAATAGGCAAACATGAACTCAGGAAATGCATGAGGGTTGTAGATATTGATATCAAGTGGGAGTGAAAGAATCCCTCTTGTTGAGCAGCTGATATACTACCAGGAAAGAGTAAGAGTGTACATAGATGAGAGAGGAAGCGAACTTCTGAATTCTCATTTGATAGACTTGTCCATAGACTAGCATGTCTGATATTAGAAACAAACTCAATTCTCTCACCTAAATTTGATGATTCATCACCGCATCAGCCAACCTCGAAATATCTTTTTTACTGATAACCTAATATAATGTGGTATTCGTATAATGCTAACTGCTAAGTATTTGCGCATGGCAATGTCATTCATGAGTTTTGAAAGTAGTTTGATTTAAACTTTGAATCTCAACACTGTAGGACATGGGTAATATACATGCTCCCCAAACCAATTCAATGCTAAACATTGTCAATTACTCAAAAGAAACAGGACAGTGACCTACATTTTCGGTACCACACAAAGAGGTCACTTTGAAACTTAGGGAAACCTTTACAGATTCAAAACCTACAGTAACTATTATCATCCATTTGTGCCTCTCATTATTTGATTTATTTATAATCTCACTTCTCTCCAAGCTTCATGCTGGATCTCAATGAAGCACATACTCATGTGCCATAATTTCACAGCCAAAGTTAGGGAAATAAAAAAAGGTTGCCCAAATGAAATTGAGATTTTCTGATACAATAATAGAATGATTATTAAAAATAAAATGCATCATCGAAACCAGAAAGGGAATAATATAAAACAACAACAAAGTACCAAACACCAAAAGGGAACAGAAATGGAAGTAGAATTCGGGTTATGTAAAGACAAATTAATGAAGAAACTAAAAAAAGAGACCGTGATGTGCGTAGATGTAAGCTTGCCTCCATGAGTAAATGTGATCACCGGGTTTCAGTTGTTCTCTATCGATCTTATTCGAAAACACTCCCATTTCAAAACCTAAATTCCTCTTCTGTTCTGTACGATTCGTGTTTGTATGCAAATCAATCGCAATTCACAACTGCAACAACAACACAATCAAATTACAATCTGAAACCCTCTTTCTCTGTTTCTCTCTTCTGCGTAAGTTTGGAACCCCAATAAACGCAATGAAAATGGTTTTCCTTTGTGTTGTTTTGCTTTTACTCAACGCTTTTCGAGCATTCGAGAGAAGAAGAAGAGCAGAGAAAGGGAGAAGGAAGAATCTTACTTCATTATTCCGATTAATATTCCCATTCTCCCTACGCGAAAATGATTCTCTTTTAGTAATTGTCTCTCTTATCTATTAATTTTTCACATAAATTAATATTTTAATAAAGTCTTAAAATCTTTGAAACTAACACTGTAATTTATTTAGTATTTTGTAACTGTCTTTTAATAACTCATCATCCAATTGAATATTATAATGAGTAATTCTTCGTATACAAGTGTTTTTCTATACAAGTCATACAAGTTATTTTGTATTCACGCTATTTTCACCGTGTCTCTTTTTTTTTTTTTTCGTGTTTCTTTTTTTTCTTCTTTTTCCGTGTCTCTTCTTCTTTTTTTTTTGTAATTTTTCTCTCTCCTTATTGTCATTATCAACACCACCTCTTCCTCTTTCTTTTTTATTGAAATTTCTTCTCCTGTTTTCGTTTTCTCTTTCTCCTTCATCAAAATTACCAGAAAAAACGAAGAAACATTATTCAAGGTATTTTACTGTTCTTCTAGATTTTTTTTAGATTGTCTATGTCATGTGCCTCATCCTTAACCAGCAAAACATTAAAAGATTTTAAGAAGAAATATACTGTCTCTCCCTATATTGGGTGTATTTCTTAAATCTTTTGGGTGTATTTCTGTAATCCTTTGGGTATATTTCTGTAATCGTTTGGTTTATTTCTATAACTGTTTGGGTGTATTTCTGTAATCCTTTGGATGTATTTCTGTAATCGTTTGGGTGTATTTTTGTAATTATTCGGGTGTATTTCTAAAGTTCCATCATTTTTAAAACAATTTCAAAATTTGATGTCAGAAACCATGAAAATCGAAAAAAACAGAAGGAAATCGAAGACAAAGAGAAAACGTACGAAGGAGACCAAACAAATTTGATAAGAAACTTGAAAAAGAAAACGGAGATGAAACACGCAAAGATGGTTGAGTAACGCGCGTGTTAGGCCCAACTTGTAAGACTTGTAAACCAAAATGACTTGTATGTATAACACTCCTCTTTTATAATATATATAGATAAATAAAATTAAATAAAATATATGACTGAATTATGTAAAATTTAGTCGGAATATAAATAGAAAATTCTGTATACAGATAGCGCACAAAACAATAATAGTCATTAGTCAATTAAGTCAATTTAGTTCCAATTAACTTTGGTTTTTACTTTGCCATGTGGACAGTTGGATACAATCATACAATGAACTTCTTTCACTGACGTCAACGTCACAATACTTTTCCACATTGATTTGCTTTTACTTAGCATCCAAGTTTTCTGATATAATAATAATAATAATAATTGCACAACTAAAGCTATGACCAAAACGAGTAAGTCCAATTTATAAAAGGCTAATTTTATGGTGTCTATGAATGACTAATTCTATAATATTTATGAATTAGTGTCTAAATTTTATTTAATTTATTTTTTGTAGTAAATTTTAATTTTTTAAAAATTATTTATTGTTATATTTTTTAAATTAAATATTATTTTTTAACATTTTTTAATAAATAGACACCAACTTTTAAGCACGATAGTATTCACCTTTATAAAAAAAGTCTAAAAAATTCATTCTGCCAAGTTATCTAATTTAATTCTGTACCAGTATCTGACCTGATTTGTAAAATAAGGGTTTAACTGCATCAACGTGCACGTTTATAAACTCGTCCACCTTCCTAAAGTCGTCCATTATTTAAAATGAGAGATAACAACAATTTTTTAAACACAGGAAGATAACTATTTACAAAAATAATAGGTATTCAGTAAGATTAAGAGAATCATGCAAAATTTAAAAAAATAATGGAATTTGAATTTTCATATCATATAAATTATTTTTTAATTAAAAAATAATATTAGCTATTTTTTTAGTTGTTTTAAGTATTATAAATTACATTGTATATTTTGTATCAGATGAAAAATGTAGTATTCACATTATATTAAAGAGTTAATATAATCAATCTTTCATATTGATTTTGTCTTTACAAAATATATAGCAAGTACATTATTGTGGGTAATGATTAATTTTATATTAATTTATATCTATTAGAAGTCTAAATTTCGCTGCAGACTCAACAATTAATATCAAGAGCCAATATTATATTATTCATTATTTGAGTGGTAAAATTCAAATTTGAATACAATGGCTTTTACTAGTAGAAATGTCAAAGTAGGCAAATATAAAATTGAAAAGTTTAATAGAAAAAATAACTTTTCCTATTAGAGGATGCAGATGAAAAATTTGCTTATATCACAAAAATTGCACAAGGCACTAGTGGATAAAGAGAAAAAGCCAGAGGATATGAAGGAAGAGGAGTGGGAAGAATTAGATCTTGAAGCGCGGGCTGCGATAATCTTATGCTTTGAGAGGGATGTTGCTTTGTTGGTGAATGAAGAGGCAACTGCAGCAGGCGTCTGGTTAAAGTTAAAGGGTAACTTCATAACAAAGATTCTAACTAACAGAATCTACTTAAAATCCAAATTGTATACATGTAAGATGGAGGAAGGCAACTCAATCCGAGAATATATCAATATGTTTGATAGGATTATATTAAACTTAAAGGATATAGATGTGAAAATTGATGATGAGGATCAGGCACTCATATTATTACTTTTATTACCGAAGTCCTATGAAAATCTAGTGCAGACTTTGATGCTAGTGGATGACATTATGACCATGGATGAGACGAGGGCATCACTTTTAACGGATGATCTATGTAAGGTTGCTACGAGTGTAATGTCATCTTCAAATGAAAGAAAGTATAATGATCAAGCACAAGGATTGTTTGCAGCTAGATGGAGGAGTAATGAAAGAGGAAAAGGTAAGCGTAAAAAGTCTAGGCTAAAATCTAGACCTCACGCGGAGAGAACATGCTTTAAATGTGGTGAGTCTCGACATTTTAAAGAAAATTGTCTAAATAAAAAGATAAATTCCAAGAAACAGAACAATGACAACTCAAAAGAAAAACAAGAAGCAAGTTACGTCTCAAATGATAATGAAGATTGTTACTGTGTAATAGATAATTTTTACGAGATATCGGGTAAGTGGATGCTTGATTCTGGAGCTTCACACCATATGTATCCAAATAGGAAGTGGTTTACTACCTATCAATGGTGGCATAGTTTTGATGGGCAACAATTATGTTTGCAAAACTGTAGGGGTAGGTACTATAAGAATCAATATGTATGATGGAGTTGTAAGAAGTTTGAAGAATGTGAAACATATTCCTTACTTGCAAAAAAATCTGATCTCTATAGGTTTGTTAGAGAAAAATGGTTGCAAAATTGTTGCTGAAAATAGAATTTTAAAAGTTGTTCGTGGTTCTTTGGTAATGATGAAGGGGGTTCGTCATGGTAATCTTTATCCTCTTTTGGAGACAACTGTTACAGGTGAGCTAGCAGTTGAAATCGGTGGAAGTAAAAACCAAACAGACTGCATGAAGATTTGGCACATGCGGCTTAGGCATATGTCGAAAAAGGGTCTATCATTACTTAGCGAAATAGGTTTGTTGAAAAATATGAAGAAACCATAAATTGAGTTTTGTGAACACTGTGTATATGGAAAGGCACACAAGGTGAAATTTTCTACAAGCAAATACAAAAGTAGAGGGTTGTTAGACTACATGCATACTGATGTTTGGGGTCCGGCTAAAGTTACTTCCAAGGGTGGTTCCAGGTACTTTGTTACGTTTGTTGATGATTATTCAAGGTATGCTTGGGTTTACTTCCTCAAGCATAAGAATGAGGTATTCGACACTTTTAAGCGGTGGAGAACAATGGTTGAAAACAGAACAGGTGAAAAGCTAAAAACTCTGCGATCTGATAATGGCATAGAGTATACGGATGGAGCTTTTAATGAGTTCTGTGATTAGGAAGGCATTGTGAGACACTGGATAATTAGAGACACACCACAACAGAATGGAGTCGCGGAAAGACTGAATCGTACACTACTTGAGAAGGCAAAGTGTATGCGCTCTAATTTTGGGTTAGGCAGAGAATGGTGGGCTGAGTCAATTGCTACAACATGCTACATAGTGAATCAATCTCCACATTCTTCTTTAGATGGAGACACACCTTATATGGTGTGGTCAGGAAAACATGTAAATTATGAGAAACTCAGAGTCTTTGGATGCATGGCTTATTAGCATGTCAAAGACAATAAACTTAATGAAAGAGCTTAGAAGGCAATTTTGTTGGGGTATCCAAGAGGGGTTCAAGGCTATCATCTTTGGGGCGTAAGTGATTTTAAGTTTGTAATCAACAGGGATGTGGCATTTAATGAAAGATCCATGGTAGCTTTGTCTAAAGTTATGAAGCCAGATGATGGTGATGTTAGAAAAATTATAAACACTCAAGTGGTAGAGATAGAGTCTAAAAATTAACTAATAGACTCTAGTCATGTTCAGGTAGAGCATCTTAATGCTACTCACAAAGATGAGGAGGACGATGAACTTGATCATGAGGAGATTTAGCGAGAAAATACACATGTATTACAACAGCAACAGCAGGATTCTTTGTCATCCACTAGGCCAAAGAGGAATTAAAAACTTGTACAGAAGCTTGGGTCAGACAAGCCTCTGAGGCATTATGGGCAATTAAATTTGGTAGAGTATGCACTTTTGGTGGAGGATGATGAGCCAGTCACCTTCAAACAAGCTATCACGGACAAGGATAGTGAGAGTTGGTTGGTTGCTATGGAAGAAGAGATGCAGTCTCTTCATAAAAACAAGACATGGGAGGTGGTCTTATTGCCCGTGAGAAAGACTATTATTGGTTGTAAGTGGATTTATAAAAGAAAAGAAGATCCTACTAAATCGGATGATACAAGATTCAAGGCTAGGTTAGTGGCTAAGGGATTCACACAAAAAGAAGGAGTTGATTATAATGAGATATTTTCTCCTGTGGTGAAACACAGTTCTATTCGGATGCTTTTAAGTTTTGTAGCTCATAGTGATCTTGAGTTAGAACAACTAGATGTGAAGACAGCATTCTTACACGGTGATTTAGGAAAAAAATTTACATGTATCAACTTGAGGGTTTCAAGGTTGAGGGTAAAAAAGGTCAGGTTTATCACTTGAGGAAATTGCTTTATGGATTGAAACAATCTCCTCAGCAGTGGTACAAGCAATTTGATTTCTTTATTTTAAAACATGATTTCTTTAGAAGTAACTATGATTTTTGTGTATACATTCGTAAACTTCATGGAGGTGATTATATCTATCTTTTATTGTATGTAGATGACATGCTCATTACTTCCAAGAGCAAGGTGGAGATAGATAGGTTAAAGTTTCAACTTGGTGAAGAGTTTGAAACAAAAGATTTGGGTGGTGCGAGAAAAATTTTAGGCATGGAGATTAGAAGAGAGATATCAAGTCAAAAATTGTTCCTGAGCCAAAAAGGCTACATTGAACGAGTTATTGAAATGATTGGGATGAAAAATGCTAAGCCGGTGGTGACTCCATTGGCTCCACATTTTAGACTCTCAGGTAAACAATCTCCTACAACAGCAGAAGATAAGGTCTACATGGATAATATACCTTACGCAAGTGCTGTAGGCAGCCTAATATATGCTATGGTATGTACACACGCAAACATTTCACAAGCAGTCAGTATTGTTAGCAGATTTATGGCAAACTAGAAAAAGACACATTGGGAAGCAGTTAAGTGGATATTAAGGTACTTGAAGGGTACCATTGGCACAGGTTTATGCTTTGGTGGTAAATCATCATGTCAAATTAGGGGTTTTGTTGATTCTGATTATACTGGTGATCTAGACAGACGACGATCTACAACTAGTTATGTATATAAAATATATGGTACTCCAGTTAGTTGGCGATCGATGTTACAAGTTACAGTGGCACTATCTACTACAGAGGCTGAGTACATAGCAGTAGCAGAAGGGGTGAAGGAGGCATTGTGGTTAAGGGATCTTCTAGATGATTTGAGTTTTAAACAAGATTGTGTGAATCTTAGTTGTGATAGCCAAAGTGCGATTCCTTTGGTTAAAAATCAGGTTCATCATGCTCGTACCAAGCATATTGATGTTAGGTATCACTTTGTGCATGATGTTATAGATAAAGATGACATTTCTCTCGTGAAGCTACACACAAACAAAAATCCAGCAGACATGTTGACTAAAGTAGTGTCGGAAAACAAATTTCAGCATTGCTCGGATTTGCTCAACATTATTCCCTGTTAGGCACTACATGGCGAATAAAGGAACTACGTTTGGTTTGATCCTAGTAAAGGGTACGTAGGCAATCATTGTCAAGATGATACAACTGGATACGACTACTACAATTTATTCGTTCAAAATTTGAGTCAGTTTATCAAATTGTGACCGAGGTGGAGAATTGTAGAAATAATAGGCGTTCAGTAAGGTTAGGAGAACCATGAGAAATTTAAGGAAAAAAAAAATAGTGGAGCCTTATTTCTCATGTCACATAAACCATTCTTTAATTAGGAAACAATGTTAGCCGTTCTTTCTTTAGTTGTTTCAAGCATTATAAATTGCATTGCATATTTTGTATCAGATGAAAAATGTAGTATTCACATCATATTAGAGAGTTAATATAATCAATCTTTCATATTGGTTTTGTCTTTACAAAATATATAGCAAGTGCATTATTTTGGGTAGTGATTAATTTCATATTACTTTGTATCTATTAGAAGTCCAAATTCCACTGCAGACTCAACATACTTATCACTATAGCAATAGGAGTTATAGAGTGACGATCAACTTATTATTCTCTTCTATAAATATTTCACACACTAATATTTTTTAATCCTAATTCATTAAATTTACCACGACTTTGCCTCACTAAAAAAAAGTCAGAACCCTCAGCAAAAAGGAATTAAGATCCTCTAAAGTAAAGAAATTGATAAAGTGAGGAGTTAATCATTCTTAAATTAAGATAATGTGATATATATTTTATGAAAATTACAAAATTAATGATAATTAACCCTTTATTTTATCACTTTACCAACTTCTTTAATTTACTTTAGATCCAAATTTATTAGAAAGAAATACATAAAAAATTTTATGATTATAATTTTTTTAAATATATCCTAGCTAAATCCATAATAATAATTGATATGTACCCTATACCTCACCCTAAGGAATAAAATAGTAACGAACCGCATAACTCAAAAACAGAAAAGGTCGGTTACGAAACACAGCTAGTTAAAAGATACCAGCACACCGTTACCCTAAACGATGGCACTCACAATCCCGCCTAGAATCTCGCCCAAAAACTCCACAAATCAGTGAAATGTTCATCTATATAAACGAGGATCTAACCTCGGCATACATAGGTTCTATTTTAGTTTATTTTTGAATACTCATTAAAGACTTCACTAAGTTTTCTTCTGACTTGAGTGTCAGAGTATCTTTTGCAAGTATTCCCTCCGCGGTGTGCTAGTCAAGCCGACGTATAGCTTTCCAGACCAAGGAGAACATTGCTCGGAGGAATCGCTATAGCAGCTCGGCAGCTTCCACGTGAACGGAACACTTGGCGCCCACCATGGGGCCTAGAAATTAAAATTTTCCACACATATTTTCTCTTGCTACCTTTTTGTAGGATCATGGCAGATGACGCCGTACCGCAAACTCCTCCCCCCACTCATGTTTAATTGGTAGCCATGAATGCTACACTGCTGGCCGAAGTTAAGAAGATGGCTGATCTCTTAGCCCTAAGCCAAAACGGGAAGCTCGGAACAGGGGATCCTAAGAGCGTAACTTTAAATGACGAACGATCTCGAGATACAAACCCTCAAGAGATCACTCGACCAAAGGAAAAGCTGACAATTTCTAACCCCTTCTCAGAAGATATCGTCAAATTCCAGATGCCAAAGAATTCGTGTTCCCTACTACACTCAAGCCTTAAAGGATTCGGAGATCCCCGTATCCACATTACAAAGTTTCAGTCAATGATGTTTTTTAAAGGTGCCTCTGACCTATACTTTGTCGATCTTTTTCAACTTTTTTAGATGGAGCTGCTTTACTCTGGTTTTCTAAGTTGCCTGCAGGTCCAATCTCTTGTTTCGAAGACTTAGCAAAGTTCTTCATCAATTACTTCACAGCTTCAAGGATATATATATCCACAGATTAGATTACCTTAGCACCATCAAACAAGGATAACACGAGAGTCTTAAGGACTACATGATGCGGTTCGCCAAAGCAACCATGGAAATTCCCGACGTGAGCCCAGAAGTTCACCTACATGTAATAAAAAATGGCCTGCGACCAGGTAAATTCCAAGAAACCATCGCAATCACTAAGCCAAAGACGTTGACCGAGTTCAGAGAAAAAACAGCTGGAAAAATGGAAATAGAGAAGCTCCACGAGGCACGAAAAACTAACAAACAACCACCTCAGCGTGAAGAAGAAAAGACTCCCAGAAATCCGCAGAACAGAGACACCAAAAAACCATTTAAGCTCACCCCAAAGTTTGAACTTATACAAGATTTAACACCAAGAGGGAAAACACAATCAAAGAGTCCTCCATGCCAAGATAATAAAGCCTCCAAATCGAGCAGGAAGTTACTAGGACCAGAGATTTGTTGACAAAACCAAGCATTGTGCGTTTCATAAGAAGTTCGGTCATACCACAAATGAGTGCATAATAGCCAAATATTTTCTTGAAAGGCTAGCTCGATAAGGCCTCCTAGACAAATACGTAGAAGGACGAACGAACAAAGAAAGTAACTCAGATCGGGAGGATCGTCCAGAAACATCAACATAAAAAGACAAGGGCAAGTGGACCAACCCTGACCCATCGAGAGGAGTCATAAGCTGTATATCAGGAGGGTTCGCAGGAGGAGGCGAAACAAGCTCGGCTCATAAATGAAGTTATCGGACAATGTTAGCAATTGAAGGAACAACTTATTCAATAGAAGGAGATATAACAAACACGGCGATAACTTTCACCCAGTCCGACTATACTTCAACAAGCCCAAACCTCGATGATCCAGTGGTAATTTCTATCCAAGCTGGTGAACTATTGGTAAGAATGGTTTTGTTAGACCCGGGCAGCAGTGTCGACGTCTTATGTTATTCAACCTTTATGTGAAAAGGCCATGCAACCCTCCTCTAGAGAACTGGTTGGGTTCTCTAGAGAAAGAGTTCCAATACTCAGGCATATATGGCTAAAGACTACAATAGGGGAGAGCCCATTGTAAAAAACTATCGATATCCAGTATCTTGTAGTAGATTGTCCTAGCCCATACAATATTATTCTCGGGAGACCTACTCTGAATGATTTCAGAGTAGTAGTGTCTACTTTACATTTGTGTATTAAGTTCCAGGTCCAGGAAAATTTGGTGGCAACAGTATACACCGATCATCAAGAAGCTCGGCAATGCTATAACACAAGTATGAAGCAGAATTTGGCTAAGACGAGGCCACCATCACATGTCCAAATAGTTTACAACACAGAGGAATTGCCTTCATTATCCAAACTTGATCCTAGAGAGGATTTTCGTGAAAGACCTCAGCCCACGGATAATCTTCAGAAAGTAACCTTGACGAACAATGAAAATCAGTTCACATATATAGGAGGAACTCTCACCGGGGAAGAACGACTAAGGCTAATAAACATACTTCGAGATAATGCTGACCTATTCGCATGGACTCCAACCGACATGCCTGGGATGGACCTCAACATTATCTGCCACAAGCTAGCTATCGACAAAGTAGCCCGACCTATAGCTCAGAAGAAGCGAAATCTCGGAACAGAAAAATTGAAGGCGTCCCTAGAAAAAACCAAGAAGCTACTCGCCGCAGGGTTTGTCAAGGAAATCTGATTCATAACATGGCTATCAAACATGGTTATGGTAAGAAAAAGCTCAAGTAAATGGCGCATGTGCGTTGACTTTACAAATCTTGATAAAGCTTGCCCTAAAGATGCTTTTCCATTACCTTGTATTGACAAAGTAGTTGATAATGCTTCCGGGTTTAACAACTTAAGCTTCATGGACGCATATTCATGTTACAACCAGATTCTAATGCATCCAGAAGACCAAAGCAAAATAGCCTTTATAACGGAACATGATAATTTTTGTTATAGAGTAATGCCATTTGGTCTAAAGAATGCAGGTGCCACATACTAGCGATTAATAGACAAAGTCTTCTAACAACAAATAGGACAAAACATGGAGGTCTACATTGATGACATGGTGGCAAAGACATCGGCGCAAGGCTTTCACTGCACCGACCTTTTAGAGGTCTTTGGTCAAATCCGAGGATATAACATGAAGCTGAATCCGGAGAAATTGCTTTTGGAGTGCAAGTAGGAAAATTTCTTGGTTTCATGCTAACCTTACGAGGAATTGAAGCAAACCCTGAAAAATGTGACGCTATACTGAACATGACAAGTCCAAAGACAGTAAAAGAAGTTCAACAATTAGCAGGGAAAGTAGCGGCATTGTCACATTTTCTACCCACAGTAGGAAACCGATCATACTACTTCTTCCAAACCATATATAAGAACAAACAGTTCAAGTGGACTGAAGACTGCGAGAGATCCTTTGCCGAATTAAAAACCATCTTATCATCGCCACCAATACTCCAGAGACCGGACAACGGTAAACAATTACATTTATATTTATTCATTTCTAACCATACTATAAGTTTGGTACTTGTTGTTAAAATAGGAAAAATGCAGAGACCGGTATACTTTGTCAGTAGAGTCTTGCAATTGGCCGAAACAAGATATCCAAAGATAGAGCAGTTGGCTCTGGCATTGGTCACCATAACAAGAAGACTAAGAAACTATTTCCAGAGTCACATAATTATAGTCAGAACAGATCAACCTCTGCGACAAATATTGACCAAACCCGAGTTAGCTGGACGGCTAATAAAATGGTCCATTGAACTCTCCAAGTTCGACATTCAATATCAGTCAAGGCTGACCTTGAAATCACAGATATTAGCAGATTTTGTTTCTAAATTCATCACATGCAAACAACTTGAAGATTCGAATCGAAGTTACACGTAGATAGAGCATCAAACTGCAAAGGCAATGGAGCAGGAGTATTACTAAAGGACGGAGACAAAGTGATAGTGGAGCAGTCACTGCACTTTTCTTTCACTGTAAGCAGCAATCAAACAGAATATGAAGCTCTACTAGTAGGACTAAAGCTCGCCCATAATATCCAAATACCTCGGCTCATGGTCTATTACTACTCCCTATTGGTCGTACAACAAATTAAGGGAGATTTCCAAGTAAGAGATCCTTTGTTAGAGCAATATTGGTTCACAGCAAAGGATCTCATTTCAAAATTTGACAAATTTGAAATTATTCATGTGCATAGAGATCAAAACACCCGAGCTTATATATTATCTAAATTAGCCACCACAAGAGCAAGCACACATGCACCAACATTATCACAATTAACACTACAAAATCCTAGTATAGAACTAACATGCATATTAAGCATTACACAGGCAAAAGACTGGAGGACACCATTCCTCGATTACATCAACAAGGGGACTATTCCAACCGGATAATCAAATCCCCAACTCTTCCGACGAAGAGCAAGTTTTTTCACAGGCATTACAAACAACTTATACAGACGGGGCTTCTCACAACCACTGCTAAAGTGCCTCAACGAAGAAGAGGCCGAAGTTGTTATGTCAGAAACACATCAAGGAGTTTGTGGCAATCATATAGGAGCACTAGTAGCAAAAATACTCCAGACAAGATACTACTGGCCAACGATGAAAATAGATTGCATACTTAAGTAAAAAGATGTGACAATTTCCAGAAACATGCAACCATTATAACAACACCAGCCGAACAATTACACAGTATCAAGGTAAGCTGGCCGTTCCATAGGTGGGGGCTAGATATCTTAGGACCATTCTTGAAAGCGCTAAGTCAGGTAAAATTTCTACTGGTTTCAATAGACTACTTTTCAAAATGGATAGAAGCACAACCACTAGCACGCATAATAGCCAAAAAGGTAACATCTTTCTTATGAAAAAACATCATATATAGGTATGATATACTAGGAGAAATAATATCCGATAACAATAAATAAACAATTCACGGACCATAAACTTGCTTTATTTTTACAAAATTTCAATATTAAGCATCATTTTAGCTCGGTAGAGCACCCACAGACAAATGAACAAGTAGAGGTTGCTAACCGAGTTATATTACAGGCTATGAAAAAGAAGCTCAATGATGCAAAAGGGGAATGGGTTGACTTTATTTCAGAAATCTTATGGAGCTATAATACAACCATTCAATCAGCAATAGGGAAACCCCTTTTAGATTGGTTTATGGAGCCGAGGCAATGATACCTGTCGAGGTCAACAACCCAACTTTAAGTGCTGAGCTATATGACCATGATAACAACATCGGAGCAAGGTCAGCTGAGCTAGACCTCGTAGAAGAGGAAAGGGACATAGCAGCTATAAAGCAGCGCGCAATGAAATAACTTATAGAGAAAAGACACAACAAAAGAGTAATCCCTCGAGCTTTCCAAGAGGGAGACCTCGTCCTTCGACGAATAGAAGAAGCACAAAGACCTCCGACACATGGAAAACTGGCAGCAAATTGGGAAGGTCCGTTCCAAGTTGTAAAAGTTCTCGGATTAGGGTCTTACCAATTGCAATCACTCAGGGGGACCCAGTTTCAGGGTCTTGGAATATTTCTTCTCTAAAGATGTACCAGTCATGAGGTGTTATAATAAGAGCGGATGAATGTACACTTTTTCCAACTTTTGTGGTGTTTCCCAAACTTGGGTTTTACTCAAAGAGAGTTTTAACGAGGCCGGATGCCACAACCTCTTTGTAAATGTTAATACGAGGCAATTCATTCTATGATCATTCCTATATTTTTCATAAATATCTCCACAGCAATAAACAAACATACAAAAAATCAAACCAAAAACATAAAAGCAATATCAAATATTTCAAACAAAAGGTACCAAGCTTCATACTCGGTAAACTATCTAACAAACCAAATAAACAAAATTGATATTATCGTCAATAGTACCAGTGTTCAAACAGCAAAATATCAACACTCAAAATAAATTACATAAGCAAATGGTCATTCTTCTTTTTCACCCACACTAGAGCTTTCACTCTCCTTCTCCACCATAGCGTCATCATCTACCAGTTCACCATTCACAACAACCTTTGTGGCATCAAGTTTCAAAATATCAGCCTCAAGGAACAAGACTTTAACTTGAAAAACAGCTCGGTCAAAGCCCTGAGCAAACGCCTCGTACACCTCAGTTTCTAATTCCTTCACCCTAGCTACCAGTTGGTCATTCTCGCTCTTCGCTATCTTTGCATCCTCTGCAGAAGAAAGCTGGAGACGTTTCTCCTGAAGCAGTTCTGTTTCTTTCTATTTCAGATATGAAGAAAGTTCGATGATTATCTTCTGCTTCTCCTCCATAGCACTCGACAGCTCGACAATACTTGCAGCTTCTTTCTTCTCCTTTTCAAAGGCAAGTTCTTGCGTCTGACCAATGGCCACAATATGAGCACCAATTACCTATTAACACAGAGAGGTTAAAAGATAACTAAGCAAAGCACAAAATTCAACAAATATAAACATATACCTGGAGGAAATGACTTGTTCCCACCCACCCAACTTCATTTATCATCTTAATATCATCAGGAAAGCGGCATAGTTCGTTAGCAAGAGTCATAAACGGAAACAACCTAGACCACAATGACTTAGCATGATCATCCTCAAGATATCCATGCAGCCTCTTCTAAGACTCATAGGCCGACTCCACCAACTGCAAATTAGCAGAGTCATCACCCTTGGTCTCAGCAACTTCGGTAGCCATACCTTTAACCCGCCCTCCTTTTCGCTTCACCCTTGGATTCATTTCAGATTGCATTACACCAGCACTACCATCCTTATTAACATTCGTGGTCGACCCTTCTTTTTCATTTATTCTCCTCTAGCTGAAGAAGTACTTTAGACCAGCAGTGGTGATCGTCGGTGCCTTATCAGCTGAAAGATCAGCAACCAATAGAAGCCTATAGGCAGTAATAAAATCTAAAAAATGAAACGATTTTGGTTTTTGGTAACCATTTTAAAATCCAAGTCATCCAACGGATCAATTCACTCCCTTACATCCAACGGTAAAGGGCACACTGAAACTCGCGCCACGTCTCCAATCAATCACATCGATAGGCGCAGGAAACTAAGCATACATTAATTGCAGGACTCTTTGCATTCCGTACTAAGGCATAATAACACACTGCAAAATCTACGACCGAGGTATGCGCGCAATTTAAGCTCGCCTTTGTTTCCTACAAATAACAAGGCAAGCTTGGGCAATATGATACATGCCTTATTCCTCAGCCTAAGGAATAAAACAGTAACGAACCGCATAACTCAAAAACAGAAAAGATCGGTTACGAAATGCAGCTAGTCAAAGGATACCAGCATGCCGTTACCCTAAAAGACGACACTCACAATCCCACCTAGAATCTCGCCCGTTAACTCCACAAATCAGTGAAACGTTCATCTATATAAACGAGGATCTAACCTCGGCATACACAGGTTCTATTTTAGTTTTTTTGAATACTCGTTAAAAACTTCTCTAAGTTTTCTTCTGACTTGAGCGTCGGAGTATCTTTTGCAGGTATTTCCACCGTGGTGTTCGAGTCAAGCCGACGTATAGCTTTCCAGACCAAGGAGAACATTGCTAGGAGGAATCGCTATAGCTCGGAAGCTTCCACGTGAATGGAACAATAATAATAGTGAAAAGTTCGTTGTTCTTACTGTTTTATGAGTATTTAAATAAAAAATTTTGAC
>NC_029791.2:17065537-17067870 GCF_000816755.2 Arachis ipaensis | reverse complement strand
GATAATTATTTTATTATAACTATTTTATTATTTTAGCTATTTTACATGAATATGCATCAATTGAGCTGGTCTCACACACAATATTTCAAACACCATTCTCTAGTACCAACATCAATCTACACCAAACAGCCCTCAAATTTGTGCGAAACACACTTGAACTAGGAACCTTTTCTGCACTCTCTGAAATTCACACACCATCTTTGTCACGAAGAACACATCTATATCCGGCCTTCCCAGAGTCAGGAAAAATACTGCCATCATAGTTAGTTTTCACAAATCTAGTGTTTAGTCAAGTCCACTTATATTCAATCGAAAAGGAATTTTGCTGGAAATTCGAAGACCAGAAAATTCAGAATTCTTCGGCCAAGAATCTGACTTTGAAAGCTATGAAATCAGGGGATTGGTTTTCATTATTAATGATAGAAACATTTCTATCAAGCCATATACACCACAAAGTCGCTGACAAGAGAAACAAATAAGTTCTTTTTAACAATATTTGCAACCAAGTCGAAAAATCTTGCACCATTAAAGTCGGAGTTTGATCGATTCTAAGGTTGCTCTAGATGCATTGGGCTTTGTCACAATCTCTCAAACAATGGAGAACATTTTCTGTAGAAATGTTGCAGTGGCTACAAGTATTTGAAGATTCAAGATGACGGTTGAAACAGAATTCACGGGTGGGAAGAGCATTGTAAAGGCATAGTCAGAATAAAAGTCTCACTTTCTCGGGAACATAAAGTTTCCACAACTAAGTACAATTCATTGAAGTGTCGGCAGGAGCATGCTTATCTAGGAGTCAAAGATAACCATCTTTTGAAGTATATTCACTACCCCTAGATCTGCACCAAATCCAACCAGGGACATCATAATATGAGATAGGCTCATAGCTTTGAATAATCAATTTAGATCCTCAGGAATATTAGAGGCAAGACCTTGAAGATTTCAAGCATTATTAGAAACAAGATCTCTCACACGCATATCAGAGTCCAAAATGTGAACATAATCTATCCTTTCACCAACAGATCCATGAAACATCCAAGGAAAGAACCAGAAAGAATTTGAAAAAGACCCAATGTTCCATCTAAATCCATCTTTGAATTTTGAGGCTATAGTAACAATAGCTTTCCATATATGAGAAGCACCCTTGCAAGATTGATTAGAAAGAAAAACTCGTTTTCTCCTATATTTGTGATGCCAGATCTTAACCCACAGCTTATTCTTATTAGATAACAATCCAATTTACCAAGAAGAAAAAAGGTGACTAACTTAGAATCTTTAAAAACAAGATCACCAAATTTTTTTGGAGCTATAAGTGTCTTTCAAGAGGTGAGATGAAGACTTCTAATGTTTGATTTATCATTCCACACAAATTGTCTAACACATTTATCAATTTTTAGACACACTATTGCCAAAAAAAGAGATGTTTACATTCTATAAATAGGGATAGAAGTAATTACCGATTTTGCAAGATATATGTGCCCAGCCCTGTTGAGAAACTGACTCTTCCAAGAAGATAATCTTTCACGAATCTTGTCCTTGACATCTTGAAAAACTGCTCTAGAAGATCTAGCATGACAAAGAAAAACCTTCAGATATTTATCCAAAAAGTTGGTAATGCGAATAAATGATATCCCAGTAAACATATCCTTGCGCTGTCTAGAGACATTAGAGGAACAGATAGCTCTGAATTTCTCAAAATTAACCCTCATACCAGACGCTCTACAGAACAGATTCATAACATTTAAAATAAGTTGCACCTGTAATTTCTTTACCTTACAGAATAAAATAAGATCATCTACAAACATCAAGTGAGACATTATTGGCCCATCTCTAGATATTGCTATCGATTCTCAGTCCCTATTATGCATTAACTGAGAGATATAGCAACTCAAGCGCTCCATACATAGAACAAACAGATAGGGCGACATGGGATCTCCTTATCGCAGGCCTCTTTTGGGTTGGAAACTATCAAGCCTATTCCCATTCCATAGAATAGAAAGAGATGAAGATTTAATACACGACATAATAAGCTTGATTGATTGCGATGAAAAACCAAACTTATTAAGAGTATGTTCAATAAAATCCCAATTTATTCTATCATAGGCCTTTTCTAGATCAATTTTAAAGGCAATAACTCCTGTCTTAGTTTTAGTCTTTTTCATAAAATATAAAGCCTATTGAGCAACAATAATATTATCAGACAATCCTCTTATTTTATAGGTATCGGAGCCTCTTATTTTATGTTTATGTAAATTGAATATGTGAACATATGAAATTAGTTAATATGTTAAATTTTTTATATTTTAATTAAGAAATTTTTATTTAAGTCATAA
>NC_029791.2:17064983-17065465 GCF_000816755.2 Arachis ipaensis | reverse complement strand
AGTAGGAAACAAGGTAAATTGAAGTAATTAGCTTCGATTTACGAAGGAATGAAATGCGAAATGCCCATGGTATTAGTCTATCCATAGTAATTCGATACAAGTTGTTCGAATTAGCCCATGGTATTATGGCATATAGGCTGCGTTTGTTTTTAGAAACAGGACAGAACATGACACTATGACAGAGACAATAGGACGGGGACACTAAAAATTATTGTTTGTGTATTGTGTTTGGATACGATGTACGTACAAGACACTAATGTAATGTCCAGTATTATATTTGGATACACATGGACAAGACTAAAATATTATATGAAATGACTAAAATAACCATATGATTCCAAATTTTCTACATCAAGTACAAACTAATTTAATAGAGAATGAGAGTACGTAAAAGTACAGATGAAACTTGAAAAAATGTTTGAAGAGACCAAAAATTTTAATAAAAAAATATATAATAGTATTTATATTAAAATAAAAATTAT
>NC_029791.2:17044694-17054983 GCF_000816755.2 Arachis ipaensis | reverse complement strand
CTTGAGTGCATTTTGCTTCATTGGTTTGGGCTGCAACAAAAATAACTTTGGGCCTGCACACTTGAATTAATTTATCAAAAATCATTTGAGTTTTTAACCCAACTTAATCACGTTTGTCATCATCAAAGTATTAGTTATTTTTCTAACTCAACAATTTCTTTCTTGATGACAAACATATTTTCAAGGAGTATAATCAAAGGAATTGAAACAGATCAGACAAGATTAAAACACTTCCATTTGATGATACTAAAAAGGTTTTGAAGTGCTCCCCCTTTCTTTTATAAGGCCTAAATGTGTGCTCTTCTTTTGTTTCCTGTTTATTTATATACATATAGAGAATACAACTAAAGCATACACAAACTTATATCAGCTCATCATAGATTAGTGAGCTCAGGTTGTTACTCTCGGCTAGAACACTGGCTTTTGTTTTCCACTTTTTTGTGAGGCTTCTAAGGACGTTTCTTACTAGAGTTTGTTTGGTGTGCGTTAAGTCCATAGCATCAAGGCTGTTGATGATGATTGAGAATTTCTCAAACATCTCATCAATGATTTCTCCATCCTTCATGGTAAACATCTTATACTCTTTTTGCAGCATATCGATCCTTTTTTTTACTTGTTTGGTGCCTTCGTGTGTAACCTGTAGTTTCTCACATATTTTTTTACCGTCTTGAATCTAGACACCTTTCGGTACTCCTCGAAACTGATAGCACAGTGTAACAAGGTTATAGCTTTAGCATTCAGCTCCACCTTCTTTTTGTCATCATCATTCTATTCGGCTTCTTTCTTTGGAGTTACCACTCCATCAGCACTAGTCTTTGTTAGAATTTTAGGACCATTCACAACTATCATCCATATGTTATAATCAATTGATTGAATGAAGATAGATCCACATCTTTTATTTCCAGTAAACATAGTTCTTCCCATTAAAGAAGGGAGGCATGTTGTTTGACTGACCCTTTGTTAGTGTGTAGGCCGCTGTGGTTGTACCCAAGTTGTTAGCCATTGGACCTTTACTCCAAGATATTAAGCTTGATTCTTGAAACCTTAACTCTTGATACCAATGATGCTGATCATAGCCATTCTGCCATGTCACCCATTAATGGCACATATCAGGCCAGGAGACAACAGTCTCTACCGGTTCACCCACGCCAATGAGCGGAGAATCTTGCTTTGGTGACACCGTCACAAGCGAGAGTTTCCATTGGTACTCTACCCAAATTAACAGTATGGGTCAACTGTGCTCTGATACTGATTGAAGGTTCCAGAAATCTTAGAGAAGAGAGGGGTTGAATCTATGGCCTTCTTTAACTTTGATTGATTAAGCTTTAAAATCATAATAAACTTGGAATTTGTTTGGTCTGCGCAGCGGATTAAGCAGGAGACAATTTAGTTTTGTCTCATAAAAATCAGAAAAACAAAACTAAAGCAGAGAGGAGGAAGGTGACATAGACATATATCCTAGTTCAGTTACCATGTGTAATGCAACCTACATCTAGTCTCCACCACAACGTTGATGGAATTTTCACTATCTTTTAAGTATTACATACACCAAATCTCTAGAACTCCACGTAATCCTATCTGAGACATATCAAGCTTCAACATAAACTTGATTTGGTAATGTAACTACTTAAACCAGACACATTAAGTACTTACCCAACTTAGCAAGGGATACCTCTCAGGTACTTGATACAAAACAGAAATACAATCAAAAGAAATCTGAAATCACTCTTAGTTTTTTCTCTGAAGTGTTTCTCTCAGCCTTTTTCACTCAATGACTTTTTTTCAATGCCTTTCTTTCTTGCCTTTTACTTCAGACAGAATAAAAAACAGATATACATTGAAACAGAAATATAAATAGTGAAACATGAAGGAGATGATGATTCACAGCATTGACTCTATATGCTAAACCCAACTTCTAAACTCAAAATATTGTTCTTCATCTTGGCGGAGTGCTCCTTTTAGTGTAGGTGCAATGCTTCCAAGACTTCAAACTCTGTTTGTGAGGTTTTTCTCTTCTCTCTAATTCGGGTTCTCTCTCCTTCAGCTCTAATGTGATTCATTTTTCTTTTTGTATCTTCATCAGAGCCACAGTTAGGATTTTCTCAAAGTCAACTTCTTGGACTTTGGACTAACAGAGATCCTTCTTTCTCTTTCCTCAATCAACCCTTAAATTAGAAATTTCAAATCTGATCCTTTGCTTGACCGAGGAGGACAGAACAGCAGAAATTGATTTGCTCAGTGATAATTCCAAATCCAAACCATTGAAAGAGTACTTTGGTTCCAAGTAACATTGTGGGCCATTGATTTATAGTAGATAAAGTTTAACCACCTGTTTCCTCTTGTTACCCGAAATAGTGGTGCAAAGAGTTGAAAAAAAGTGAAGAAATCAACTTGCATGCAAATGAAAACTAATTACCTTTAACCTCTAACTTAACATGTTCTTGATTAGTTTGATTGGACATTGCTTTCTTAATTAGCTTTCTTTTTTTTTCTGGTGTGTGAGTTCGAAGATGAAGTTCTCTCTCTTGTGTTTACCAGAAGTGCATATGAGAAACCTAGTTTAGATTTAATTTACTAAAGTTTGGTTGGTATTAAACTTGGTTTGTGGGTCATGTTCAGCACACTTGAGTGCATTTTGCTTCATTATTTTGGATTATAACAAAAATAATATTGGACCTGCACACTTGAACCAATTTATTAAAAATTATTTAAGATATTAACTCAACTTAATCATATTTATTATCATCAAAGTGTTAATTATTTTTCTAATTCAACAATTATGTTCAAATAAAAACATATATATCAATGTTAAACATAAGAGAAAAAAAAACACTATTTAGCGTTTAATTAAAAAACCATAAAAAATAGTGTTTAATTTAATAAAAATAATTAACAGTTAATATTTAATTTTAAAAATATAAAAATAAATAATTTTTAAATATTTAAAATTTACTAAAAAAATAAATTAAATAAAAATTAAACACCAAATGATAAATATCATAAAATTTACAAAAATAAAATATAATTAAACATCAGAGACCATATAAGTTTTGCTATGTGGAGTAGTGAGCAAGCCACATTAATTTAGTCAAATGTTGACTTCTAATATTCTCTGCCTTGGAGGACAATCCACGGATAAAGCCAACAACACAGAATTTTACCACTATCTTCCATGTCTGACACATTAAAATATTAATAAAATTAATTTGATCATTTTATGTAATTTTACTACATTCCTCTTGGAATATAAAATATTAGTTAAATTTAATTTTGTCTAATTAGCTAAGCCAAAATCAAAATCCAAACAATACTAATAATAATAATCAGGGTACCACACTAATTATTTATTATTGAATTGAATCGGTCTATAACTCTATATATAATCTCAACATCGATCTGAGATTGAAAGCAAAATCATCCCAAAGCACTGCATGGCTCTGTTCATGTGATTACTTGTTAAAACTTAGAAGAAGAACCACTGCTACTATTAATCAACACAAAAATGGCGACGATAATTAAGTTGGTCCCAAAAGGGTATGGGTTTGTGGCGATTGTTCTTGTAATATACTGTTTTCTGAACTTGTACATGGCTGCACAAGTGGCCATTGCTCGCACCAGGTACAAAGTTCCGTATCCCACCCTTTATGCTTCTGAATCCCAAATTAAAAGAAAAAAATTCTGTTCTGCTAACGAATATATGTATTGAGGATGTAAAAGATTCCACATAAAGAACAAGAATTCATAGCCTTATGTGAAGATTATGTAATTTGCAGCATTTTGCAAGATTAACTCTTTATTTATATACATGTGCGGTTAATTAATTTGATTTTAGGACGCAACAATTTTTTGAATTTTTTGTGGCTCATTTTTTTGGTTATGAAAGCTGTGAATGTGATGTGCTGCGTTTTGGGGTATAGAGGTGCTAGACAAATATGTGGAGCAGTTTTTTCTGCGTTGTTATATAAACAAGTCGGACTATGCGAGTTGTGGTTGGAAAAAAATATAATGGACAAATCGGACGGTCCGATTTGCAAGGAGAGAAATTTCAAATCGTGTTGTATATGAAGCTATTTTTTTTAATAATACGAAAATCAATTCGGATGGTCTGAATTGATTATTATATAATTTTTTGAATGAGCTGGAACAACTCACTGAGTCCGATTTATGCAGATAGATGTATTTAAAAATGTGTAACTCATAAACAAGGCAGCAGATACCGTCTTCTTCATCTTGTTCTTTTGCTTTCTTCCACTCCTGGTTCTCTCTTCTTTGCTATGAGGTAAAAAAAATTGATAGTGAGGTTTTGTTTCTGTTTAGATTGGTGAGAGAAATAGATGATAGAGTTCTTTTAAAAGTGTATTATTTTGGTCAGATTTTGTTACAAACATTTGAAGTAGTAAAATTTATTTGTGAAAATCCGTTAGATGTTGTTATTCCCTTCACAATCTCATTTGAAGAGCTCAAAAGTGTGATTTGTGAGAAGATAGATTCTGCGATGTCAAGGAAAATATCATGTATTTTATACAGATATCCCATACTAGTATTTGGTGGATTCGTTCAATTTCAAACCAAATATATAACCGACGAAGCAAGTATGCAAGAGATGTTTTCAATGTATATTGAAAGTCGTGCCCAAATGTCGTTCATCGAGCTGTACATTGAATTCGAACAATCTGAGGCCGACCAAAATATTGTACGGAAAGATTACAATAGTGACAGTGAGAAAGAGTTCGAAAGCAATTATGAAGTTGTTGATCCAAATAGAGATAAAGATCAAGGTGACGGCACTATGGCTCCAAATATGACAGACGTGGCAAATGCACTGGCAAACGAAGTACCGTTTGAGGAGCCATCTTTTATGCGAATGTTGGATTTGAAAGCCATGCATGCTCCGGAGTTTCCGAAATATAAGCGCCGGTACGTAATTGCCTATATTTATAAGACAGATTAGAATTCTGTAATAATTTATATTGATTGATGGACCAAATAGTTAAGTGATATGTGAAAACATATTCAATTAGCATTTGTTTATGTGTTTATGTAGTTAAGTTTAGGATAATAATATTTTTTGTTAGTTATTGATGTAGTTAAATATTAATTAGTGTTTATTATCAATATTTATTTATGTTTTTATGTTTTCTTTTTTCGTTAAGATTGAGATAATAACCTGATGTAAAGTTTATTTATATCATCATTGATGTATTGAGTGTTTATTTACCTTTAATTTCGGTTATTAAACTAAACGAAATACTTCTTTAATGAAAATATAACTGGCCTTCCTGAAGATTATCCAAGGTCTTCCTAAAGTGAGCAAGTGTAAGATACCTAAAGCGTTGGTTTCCACGCTCCCAATTACGTCACCTAATATGACTTAATTCATTAACAGAACTGGATTCTAAATATGAAGATACGGAGTAAATGTAAGATAATGTTACATGTTTGCAAGCGAAAAACTACGAAATTTCCTACGAACCGGCGCTAGATATGGCAGGCGGATCCATGCCCAAACGAGCAGCTGTGTTAGCGAACTGTCAATCTCCTTACAGTCAAAACGAGATGCCCTGCATAACGCCCTGTACAGGTGTGCGAGGCAAGCCGTCCCCAACTGTACTGTCCGATACTGCCAAAATTACGAAGTAAAGGCAGAAACTTTCAGTGCACAGATGCCCCAAGCTTGTCTCCAAACAATATCGTACCGATCAACAACATAATGTGGTACTTCACGTACCTCTGTATATTGTTTTCATCAGTCAACTGTAACCGTTCTTTTAGATCTCGAAGCCACGTCAGTTTTATACCGCTTCCTCTACAGTTTGACTTTCTCGGTGCAACCTCAAATTGGTGCAAACACTCTGCCTCTAAGGCTTCAAAACTACTCATAGTCATTCCTGTGACTGGAAGACCGTCCGTCGGAAGACCAAGAATCATAGCCATATCTTCAGCACATTCACCAATCGGAAGGTAAAAGGTATGTGTGTCTGGATACCACCTTTCGACTAGAGCATTTACGAGTCCTTTCTGACATTGGACTATTCTAATCTGAGATGCATGATAAAAAGCAATAAATCGTAAATGCTCCTTCACCCTATCATCGTACTGATCCGGATGGACAGGGTAATCACACGTCAACATCCGTAAACTCTACAAAAACATAAATTATTAATCAAACTATCAACAATTATTAATTTACTACTAAAATATAATAATTTTTTAACTAGAACAACTAATATATCCAACAAATTATTTATAACTTACCACTAATAATAATAACTAATAGATACTTTCAATTCCTACCTAACTAATGTTCTACTATAATATTAAAACCTCACTTACAACAGCATAATTATGTCAATTAAAAACCTAATAGTAAACAAATAATTATTATCAAAAAATAAATACATTATATTATTATATTTTACAAAACCTAATTATTGATCAAAATCAACAATATTAATCCAAAAATGTATTTTTTAAACATATATTTTTTACTAAAAATATTACAAAAAATTCTAAACATATTCTTTTTACTAATCTATAATATAAAGTTTAGGATGATCAACATTTTAAAATTTTTTTTTTGGTATTTTAATTTTTTTCAACCACTTGTGGGGAGAAGAAGAAGAATTAGATGAAGGAGAAGATGGGAGAATGGTTACTAGGTGGGATGGAGATGAAACTCATTTCAGAGGGTGGATATGCATGCAGTAAAGGGTTATGCTGGAGTTAAGGACACTGTTGTGGGGAGCAACGTCCATGCGACACGTGGTGGGAGAGGGACAATTTGGACCGTCTGTTCTGTCCCCTGAAATTGGACCGTCCGATTTGCCTGAGAGAACTCGCACCGTCCGATTTGTAGCCACCTAACACTACACGCCGATAAAATATGTATGCTCTCCATATTGCTGTCCTGCATCAATCTGTTCTCCATAATAAAATTAAAAAGCGGAAAATTCGATGCAGTTATTTTTTACGTAAAATTGATAATTAAAAATTGTTAGATAATTTAATAAATTTGACTAAATTATCATTTCTTAACTACTAATTTTACATAAAAGAGATCTGCATGTGAATTTCAATTACTTATACATAATACCTTCATCGTATTCATGCAAGTCCAACAATGAATCTAACTTGCAATATTTCAATATCACTGTTGCTGATTCACATTCTCTCAGCTGTGCTGCTTCATCAATAACTACAAACCGGAACATGTCCCCTTCTTGAGTATGCAGTTTAGAAGAACTTGATGCAGTACAAAATACTAAGCATGCTTTCTCAATGCAAAACATTGACACGCCATGTTTGCTTGTGATCCAAGGAAGCGAAATTGAACGTGATAGTGAACTTAGAATGCTTTGTAGGCTTTTTCCATCTTTACATTGATGAAAGTCTCGTTTGAACTTGGTATTGCGCAGCGAAGTTTCCAAAGATTTCAACAAATTCAGAGCAATGAACATTTTCTTTACCACTTTGAATGAAATCATAGATGTTGGTAGGTGAGTATACAAGGCTTTCATGAACAACTTGAGCCTACCTCCAATGTAACTGAACCTTTGCTTCACAAATTGCTCCATCGTCATACCAGAGGTACTCATCTTTTTATCTTCAACATACAAATTGTAAGACTCTACAATGCCATCGAATTTCTTCTCAACAAATTGCTCAAATGTCAAAAGGTTAGAACTCTTCACTTTTCTCTTGTATGAAGAATATGCACGTTTTACATTGCTGTCACTTTTCTTAGCAAATTCTTCCAATGACATTAGATCCTCCTTATCATTCAGTTCACACCTATATTGTTGATTGGGGTTCTTCAGTAACTTGATCATAAGTTCCAAGTGATGTTTCCACCCGGTTAATGGCATAAAACACTTTAAAAGCTCTTCCACTCTATAATCAAGAAACACGTCTTCAAGACCGGGAAAATTGTCCACTTTCATTCTGTTTTTGTTGCCAAATAGCAAAATGTTACCAAGGCCATAAGTATCAAACTTCTGTGACTGCTTAAACAAACTATGCAGGCGAGACGCCACGGTCAACACTGCATTATTAGTTGGAGCACATGTCAATGTTCTGATCTTTTCCCGGAGCAATGAATATAACAAGCAAGCAACAGTCTTTGTTTTGCCGGTTCCCGGGGGGCCCCATATAAGTTTAACATTATGACTGTAATGGCATTTGCTCATAGCAACACAGCTTAGAACAGAATCTCTTTGAGATTCATTCAGATTCTGAGCACGGATTATGATTTGTGCTGAAGATTGAGCTGGAGACTGAGTCATGCTTTCTCCAGAACAGCAAATCTGACAGACTTCTTCAATCTGTAAAATATGGTATAACCATTGGAATTAAAAATAAGAAATCAAATATATTCAACAAAAGTAGCAGCATATCAAAATCAGAGAACAATGCATGAACATCTATAATATGAATCTCATGTAGAAAATGTTTCCATCGGTGTTCAATTAGTTATTGGTACAAAAAAGTTTGCAACTAGCCTCAATTATGCTTTTCAAATAACACTTAGCTTACATTTGAATTAGGCTCATGCTGCAGAACTTTTTCAATAATGTTCATCTTTTCACCAACATTCAGTGCTCGCCAAATGCGAATATTTGTGGTCATGTTCAACAAATATACAACATAGAGCTTTTGTGTTTCGTTAATATTCCCGGAAAATTCAAAATCCATATCCAAGCATTTAGATGAAAGTACTTCAATCTCATCAGTAAATTCATCTTCTGATCCACAAATAAAAGCAATATGGTATTGCATTTTAGGCCTGTTCAAGTCATATATCCCTTTTGGTCTAACATCTGTGAAAGCAACAATGTCTCCAAATTCAGGTTCATATTTTCCAACATTTTGAACTTCTTCAGTGACCTTCTTTACTCTCATTTTATAGAACAAGGCCTTGGGAGGTTTGAAGTCCTTGGACCTTTGAATTGTCATGACCTCACAAAATGGAGCTTGAGAAACACCTTCTATTCCTGAGCACAGATCACTGTGAGTTTCCTCAATCAGTGGGAAAATAAATGAGTTCAAGTACTCTTTTGTTGAGGAGAATGAGAGTGGAATCTTCTGAACCTGTGAAGAAAAACATTGTATCTCCTAGAAGATCAAAAATGGTATAGAAAGTGCAACCAAAATAGATAATAAAATTAACATCATTTGAGGCATAATATATAACTATAACTATTATATTACAAAGTTATAGTGCTTCCCATCTTGCTAAGAAATTTCATTATCTACTTACCTCACTAATAAAGAAGGGTGTCACAGTGTTTTGTACATTCTTAAAGCAGAAAAACAATGTTTGTATTAATCTTTTTTGAAGAGAAGTTGAAATTAAGAATACAATTTAGTTTGCAAATTTGTGATTAAAAATACACGAGCAACTTTGTACTTATGAAGAACAGCACTCTTTCAATTCTACATTTTGTTTCCTCACTCTGTTAAAAATTTAAAAACAGAACAAAAACAGAGAACTTACTAGATAAATAAAAAGAATAATGTAAGAATATCAAAGGTTAAAGAATATTGAATATAACACAATAATAATAAAAAAGACCTTGTCTTTGTAGAGCTTGTGGTTGAGAACATCATGGAGAGTCCATGAGAACATAATATCCAACAAGCTTTGATGCTTATCATTTTTCTGTGTGCTTGTTGAAGTCTCCTCCATCCTTGATCCTTGTTTTTTTCTCTCTGAATTCTAAATGACACAAATAAAGAATATGAGTCACAAATTTTCTCTTTATTTTGTTGACGTATATAGCAGTAAGCCAGTCACTATAACTGAAGGAAACTGAACCGTCCACAATAAAAAACTTCAACCCACATTAGTAAATAGAAGCAGTGAAGGATAATTAGCTGCAGTAAATACTAAATAGGAACAAAAAGGTAACCCTAAATGAAACTTTCATCGGCAATTGATTAGTTTACACTATGTTTACAAAGATTTGCACGTATAAAGTACATAATTTCTATTTATTTTTTACTATAGTTTATACATAAAAAAAAATAAAGTATCGTTTTTGTTTTATATTTTGGGATAAATTTTAAAATTGTCCTTAATATTTAAATCATTTTATTTAAGTTCCTAACATTTTAAAATTGGCTCAATGTTGTCCTGCCGTTAGGATCTGTTAACAGAATTAACGACGGGGCAAAATTGAGACGATTTTAAAACGTTAGAGACTTAAAATAGGACGAAAACATTGGGTACAAATATGATACATAAAAATAAATTTTAATTTTATCCTTCAATAGAATCAAATTTTTATGGT
>NC_029791.2:17042435-17044362 GCF_000816755.2 Arachis ipaensis | reverse complement strand
TAATCACATTATTTTTATTTTAAATAAATTTATTTTTATAATTTTACTCTTAAAAATTTTTGGACTTTTAAATCCAACTAAAAACATATTTTGGTCATTATTAATAATTAAATTATTTCTCAAACTCAACAAAATTAACACAACTTGTACTTCCATTCAAGTTGTCACCAATGATCAAATCTGTCAGACTACTAAGTTATTAAGTCATTAGGGCTGTCAAACGGGCTAGTCCGGCCCATTTAGGCCCGACCCATTAAGCCCGTGGGTTAAACAGGCTAGCCCGTTTAAGCCCGTTTTATTCGCAGGCTAGAATTTTCTAGTCCGGACCGTTTATGGTCAGTCTAATGGGTTAAACGAGCCAACCCGTTTATCATTTTATTTTATTTTTTGAAAAATATTTTGACAAAAAATATCACTTTTAGGTCAAAAACCATTAAAAATAATATTTTTTTTGTTGATGGGTCGGATTTTCGGGTCGAGTCGGGAGAAATATTAGCTAAACATGCTACTTTTTTTTTTAAAATGTAAAAAAAAATTAAACGGGCCACCCGTTTAGCCCGCGGGCTAGCCTGTTTAAGCCGTTATTTTTTTCGGGTTAATCGGGTTCAGTCTGTTTAGCCCGAAATTTAAATGGGCTTAATTTTAGAGGCAAAGCCCGCCCATTTAAACGGGTAAATGGACTGACCCGATGGGTTTAACCCATTTTGACGGCCCTATAAGTCACTGATTTAACTGATGGATCACTAATTGAATCGGTTGACCCAATCTTATGTAAATTAAAAATAATAAAAAATTTAAAATTAAAATTTAAAATACATATTTTTACTAACATTTTAAGAATATCTAGCTATTCTAAAACAATATAGAACATAAAATTAAAATAAATTAAATAGAAGTAAACTATTTGATAAAAGTTATCTATATGTATTATAATTTGTATATATATTAACTAAAAAAATGATAATATGGTGGCTGTGAATGACATCTCTTTTATTAAGGAAAAAAATTTGACCATCTATATCAAATCTTTATTTTATATGGTCTAAACATCGAATCGAATTGATATAGAAGAATTTTTCAGTCGAACCGATTAATTAGATTTGGTTTTAATAATTATGCCTCTATCTATAAATTTATATATGAATTAGTAAAATTTATTTATTAAGAATAATTTAATATTTGTACCGAATAAATGTTGACTCAAATCGTTAAAAACCGTTGGTTTTAAGGTTTTTTCTGATAAAAAATTATGAAATGGTATTGGTTATTTACATGTAGTGAAATGCATTGTTCACACTCCTAACCCAAAGATGAAAAAGTAGCAAAGGTTGACGCCAAGTCAATTGCAAGTTATTTAGGGTGGTCTCTTTCTCATGCACTGTTGTTGAGTTTCTTTAATTGGTGGGAATATGAATGTGGTTCAAAGACAGAGAGAGAAAGCAAAGAAACTTAAAGGGTAAGCAGATGACTAAAAAATAAAAATAGTGAAAGGGATTTTTTTTTTTCTTTTTCTCTTTCTGCAACATAGGACACTTTTAAACTTTAAATTCAAAAGTAAAATATGGGATAAAAATTGTAAAAAAGTTTGTTGATTTTGATCGAAAAAAGTAGTTAACTAGCATTACTTTTTAATTTAATAACATTGAAAATACAATCTAAAAAACTAATAAAGTTGACTAAATATAGATTGAAAAATATTACTTTTTATTTTTTTTTTCTAAATAAATACTTATATAAGGAGAAGAGATGCCTTAGGAAAGAAGGTCCGACTAGGAAGTAGGAATGTAGGATGTGAGCTTTTGCAATATGAATAATTATCAATAATAATATAATATATACACTAAAAATCAATACGAATTATGTCTTAGTGCATATGTTAATATTAATAAAAAATTTAAAACTTTTATTTTAGTAAATTTATTGAAAA
>NC_029791.2:17035088-17042209 GCF_000816755.2 Arachis ipaensis | reverse complement strand
ACAAACATTATTGAAATAATTAATTACAAAATTATTAATTTGATTTTCATTTAACATATGTTAATTAATAATTTTGTGATGTAGGTTTTCTTATTGGGCCGAACAGAAAAAGAATTATTACCAGCCCAATATGCTTAAAACCATTCAGTCTTGTTTAATGTTTTTTATATTGTATAGCTGAAGTAATTTGTGATTATTTGAGCTAGAATTCAAACATTATCATAAGTCCAAATTAAAGTTAACATTCAGCATTGATACAAAAAATCCTTTGATCCACTTAGTTTAATTTATGGTTACTTTACTTGGGCCAAATTGAACTCTTATTACTACAAGCCCAAGTTAATAATTGTTGCTACATAATCCAACACTTGGTCCGAAACCAAGTTTGAGAGAAAGCAAATGTATTGCTTCTAGCTTCCAACGGAATCCATTTCTAATGGAATTCAAATTTTATTAAAATGAAGTTAATACATGCATTGGAAACATGAGAGAGAGTTGGTCATTGATTTGATGGATATTATTAAGCTACACGTTGCTCAGTAAAAGGAAAGTGGACATTTAATTTGCTTTGTCATATTCCATTAGTTAATGTTCAAATTTCTCTTTCCTCTTTCTCAACTCTCTTCTTCTCTTTCGGTCATATCACAGGAAACTATGGAAGCTAAGTTGAGCTACCAAAAAAAAGAATGAACTACATGCATCAAGACCATCAAAATGATGGCAAGAAAAAGTAAACAAAAAGTATGTAGTGGTTGAGATTCTCACTAAAAATGGTAAGATTTGGTGAGGTAATCTCGAGCTCCTCATACCCAAAAACAAGAAGAAGATCTCGGCCAGCTAGGAGAAGATCTTTGGAGGATGGCTTGTCTCTGATTCTGATCAACCATCACAGGAAGTAGCTAGAGTGGTTACGTGATGGAAGAGGCAGAGATTGGAGTAGATGAAGCTATCATCATCATGAAGCATCAAGGGCCAGAAGTTCATCTTGGAGAGCAAGGAAGAGATGAAGGGCTCGGATTGATGAAGAGTGGTGACCAAGGAAGGACTAGAGGTAATTTCATGTTGGGTTTTGTATGAGTTATCTCTTCTCTCTCTCTGACCGAACCGGTTATGACTTGAAGAAGAAGAAGATTGGCTTGGTTTGTTTGGTTTCAACCTTGGAGACTTCTCCCTATAAGTATAGGTGAACACTTAGGGTTGATTCAAGGAGTGAGAGTACAAGGCATAAAGTTCTCATAGCTTTTCAAGCTGACAGAATTTCTTCTCCTTCAATGTTCTTCATTTTGTAATTTTCTGTTTAATTTTGTCATGTCTTGAGTCTCATGAAAAAAGGCAAACAGTGAGGTTTGTATGAAAAAGCCATAGAGCGAAAAAAGACAGAGAGTGTAAAATTAAAAGAAAAAAGCCATAGATATCCTTAGAGTTCCTTTGTACATATGTGTTGTGTTTCATGATTCTGTGGGAATTCCCTTGTAAGTTGGGTTAGCACTTTACAGTTTGTAATTAAAAATGATTATAGTGAAATTCCATCATTATTGTGATGGAGACTGGATGTAGGCTGCCTTACACTTAGCAGCTGAACCAAGATATATCTTGGTGTAATTCTCTCTTTCTTCTACTCCATTTCTGCTTCTGCTACCAGGAGATAAAACTGAAAATATCTCGTGCTGACTGACAAGACAAAAAGAAAAGTCTCGTGGCTAGGGACGAGACAAAAGAAAAAGTCTCGTGGCTAGTTACGAGATAAAAAGACAGAAAGTTTCCAGAAATGGTTTCAAAAGCCAACAAGTATGCTGATTTTAGCATACAAATATTTTTTTTAATATTTGTAGCTGATTTTAATATTATTTTTACTATTTGTAGTATTAAGTAATTAACATTTTTCAAGAAAATAGTCCAATAATTAGGTAGGCCTCGTAAATAAATAAAGCATTCCCCCGTTTAATTTCCCAAGTAGTGTTTTAATTACTACTAATTTCACTTAACTTTTAAGTTGATCCTTTGATTTCTCTTCCTGGCCTTGATTGCATGAAGTCTCTCTCTCACTGTCTATATATATATATTTATTCTAAGAACGTTTAATTTTCAACTAAGCACTTGAAGTAGTTTTTCTTTTACATTCATCAACGGCAGCCAGATTCATTTTAGTAAGTATTCTTCATTCTCACTTCCATAAAGTGTATATTTAACATTAACATTAACATATACAAGTGATGAATAGTTTCACTATATCTATCAGAGAATATTAATGGTTTCTTGCTATTATTTGAAATTCATTCAGATTTGATCTTCATCAATTAGCAAAGGATGTCAAATACTAGGGAGGATCATGATGATGAATCCAGTTTGTTGGATATTGTCTTTTCTTGGACTCTAAGAGATGTTCTGAATGATAATCTTTACAAGCACAAGGTTATTTTAGTCTTTTCTCTCTTCTTTTTTTATAAATATTTTGTTTTTGTTTCCATGTTGGTGAAGCTAAGAAATGAATTTAAGAAACAGTGTTTTTAACAGGTTGTTAAGATTCCAGAGACATTCAATTCTGTGAAAGAATACATGAACTCATTCATTCCTTCATTGATTGAAGAGACACGCAGTGACATGTGTTCAGGATTGAAAGGAGTCTCTAGAGCTCGATTCTGCGAAATCGAGGCTGTCGAAATGGACAAAGAGTTCTTCAAACCTCCTAAGAATTTGTTCCATCTCTTAACATTGGTGAACACTAGTGATAGTGATGATGTGGATAAAGATGATGTGGAAGAAGGTGGTGAAATTGGAAAATCATATGAGCCTATGTTAGGAGATGTTATTGCATTTACTCCTGTTAGACCAAAATGCATAGATGATTTAAACAACAGCCCCAAAAAATTCTACCATATTGGTTATGTTGTTAGGCCAAAACATGCATATGACAATGCAATTCCAATTTTGTCCTCCAAGTACATGGACACTATGAATGAATATGACAGAAGTGGTGGTGTTAAGAAGCTTTATGCTGTGTATCTTATGAACATTCTAACAAATGTTAGGATATGGAAGGCATTGAATTCACAGCTAGAGGATGCAGATATGAGCATTATTGAAAAGGTGCTAAGACCTGACATGATGGTAAGGGGGAAAAAAAACTATATTCTATATATTGAGGTTGTGAATTTAGGTTATGTAGTTTACTGTATATCATTTTTTAACTTTGGTTTGATGGTAAATTACTTTGTAAATATAAATTTATGCAAATGAGTCACTAGGTGTAAATACATTACATAAATCTAGTGCATGATTTGGACTGTTTAAAATTATCATAATCTGAATGCTTCTAAGTTCTTCATTCCCTTAATTTCTCAAAACAGAGGTAATAACATGTTACATGTTTTCTTTATTGTTCTTAGATTGGAAGAAAATGTCAAATATGTCCCTCAGGACTAAATGTTATTGGCACTTCAAGCATAAGAAATATGATTCAGTCTCAGAATCTCAATGAATCACAAGAAGATGCAGTTTCAAGCTGTGTAAGCTTGACAAAATGTCAACATAACAGCACCATGAACCTTATATGGGGACCTCCTGGGACTGGGAAAACCAAGACTGTGGCTTGTATCTTATTTTCCCTTTTGAAGCTTAGAGTCAGGACATTGACATGTGCTCCAACCAACACAGCAGTGATGGCTGTTGCGTCGCGGCTGCATAGCCTTGTCAAGGATTCACTTGAGCATGAATCATATGGTTTTGGAGACATAGTCCTATTTGGCAATAGTTCTAGAATGAAGGTTGACACTTATGTTGGCCTTAAAGATATCTTTCTCGAAAATCGTGTGAATAATCTTGTTAAGTGTTTTGCTCCACTAAGTGGATGGAAACATAGCGTTGAATCAATGATTCAACTGATCAAGGAACCTAAGAAGCTATATAAATTGTATCAGAAAGAGAAGGGCCTAATGCCATTCGAAGATTTTGTGCAGAAAGAAAACAGCACTGTTGAAATCCAGTATAGAAGGAACTTGCTCTTTGGTGATTCTAAAACATTGAAGGAATTTGTGAACATGAAATACAGTGACATTGCAGATAAGTATCATTCTCTCATTGAAAGTATAATGACATTTGATCAATTTGTGAAGAAGAATTTCAGGGAACTGAAAGGAAAACTTGAATTCTGTATGCAGACTTTATACACACACATGCCAACATGTTTTATTCAGATCAGTGATGTGAGGAGGATGACTAGAGCTTTAGATTTGCTTAGATCCCTTGAAAGTTCCTTGAATCATGTTATGTACAGGAGAACTCTGAATTATAGGGATGATGATGAAGAAGAAGTAGAAAATGAGGAAAAAGAAATTATTGACTACTTGGGGTGGCCAAGCCTGGAAAGAGAATTATGTGTTGGAATACTAACTACACTTTCTCAATCCGTTTTCATTCCGGTCACTAATGACAAGCATGGAATCGAGAAATTATGCTTGTCAAATGCTTGTCTGATTTTCTGTACAGCATCAAGTTCTGTAAAGTTGTTCACAGAAGGAATGGCACAGCTTAAATTTCTGGTAGTTGATGAAGCTGCACAGCTTAAAGAATGCGAGTCAACCGTACCATTACAGCTCCCAGGTCTTAGGCATTGTGTGTTAATTGGCGATGAGAAACAACTTCCAGCCTTGGTAAAAAGCAAGGTACTGAGCATTGTTTCTAAATAGTTAGTACTTTAGTGATCTTAATTGTTGTTTATTGAATCTTGATCATTTTTATGTGTAATGTTTTTTAAATTGATCAACATCTTATAGATTGCTGAGAAGACAGAATTTGGAAGAAGCTTATTTGAGAGGTTGGTAATCTTAGGAAATGAGAAGCATATGCTGAATGTTCAGTATAGGATGAGTCCTTCAATTAGCTTATTTCCAAGTGAAGAGTTCTATGAAGGAAAGCTTTCTGATGCTCCAATTTTGAGTAATTTAAGCTATAACAAAAAATTCCTTGAAGGAGATATCTATGGTTCTTATGCATTCATAAATGTAGCTAAAGGAAGAGAACAAATTGGTCTTGGACATAGTACAAAAAACACTGTTGAAGCTGCAGTTATTTGTGAGATTGTTGGAAACCTCCACAAAGGTTGCCAAATTCTCTCGCCTTTTCTTGTCTTGTCTCATTAACTATGTCAATATAATTTTTATGTGTTCTTAATAGTGCAACACTGTTTTTTTGGCAGAGTTTGTGAGGACAAAGAAGAAAACTAGCATAGGAGTCATATCTCCTTACAATGCTCAAGTTTATGAAATTCAAGAGAAAGTCAAGAATTACACTTCGGTTTCTGATCCTGATTTCAGTTTAAGTGTTCGTTCCGTCGATGGCTTTCAAGGCGGGGAAGAAGATATTATCATAATATCAACAGTTAGAGCAAATGGTGCTGGAAAAGTTGGTTTTCTTTCCAACAGACAAAGAACAAATGTGGCATTGACAAGAGCTAGGTATGTTAAACTAAACTACCACCTTAATTTATAAATGAGAATATGCATAAGGTGATTAAAATTTATTGTTTGATTTTTGTAGATATTGCCTTTGGATTGTTGGAAATGGTTCAACATTGTTTAATAGTGACTCTATATGGAGAAAACTGGTTCTTGATGCTAAGAAAAGAGATTGTTTTCACAATGCTAGTGAAGACAAGAAATTGGGTCAAGTAATTGAGGATGCATTGTTTGAGATTGAACTTCTTGAAGAATCTGCATCAACATTTAAGAAACTAAGCCTAGGAAGTAAGACAGATTTTGGTGGTTCATATTCAAGGTAAAATATTTGTTGCTTAGCTTAATTTGTGTACATTTTTGTTTGATTTTCCACTTTGAGGATCTAATATTTCTGTATAAATTTTCAGAAAATCTTCAAGGAACAGGCCAAGGAAGTGTTAATTCGGCTTATGATGGACCTGTTGAACATCATTAAGAAGTTTATTAGATGTTAAATTTAAATCTTTGCACAAAGAAATATCAAAGGAGTTTAGCTTCTTTTGAGTTTGTATATTTAATACTTCTGAACTTATTAATCGTATCAATTGGTGTGGTTTACATATAAACTATAAACCTGTGTTTTTTGGTGCCAAGAAACCTGTGTTTGTGTTAAGTGATTATAAGAAACTTAGTATTAACTTTTAATGTTATTTTTAACATGTTTCATGTTTGTCTTCCTTTGGATAATTGGGTATGTAATTCACTTATTTTAATTTATCTACATAAAAGAGATACCTACTTGAGTAAAATTAGGTGTCCATAATAGACCCTAATTACTGAAAGTATTGTTATGTTCAAATAGAAACATATTATATCAATGTTAAACATAAGAAAAAAGAAACACTATTCAGCAGTATTAACATAAATAACTACAAATCACTTTGTAATAAAAAAACAAAAAACATTTTCGGCCCTAGATATTTACCGAAAGTCGAAACCTTGGTTATCTTTTTAAAGAATTTCTATTTGCAATAGCAAAATATAATTAAACATGAGCGACGTTATAAGTTTTGCTCTGTGGAGAGTAGTGAGCAAGCCACATTAATTTAGTCAAAGGTTGACTCTTGATATAATCTCTGCCTTGGAGGACAATCTGCGGAGACAACGTAACCGGATGAAGCCAAGAACACAGAATTTTACTACTACTATCTTCCATTATTGTCTGACTCATTAAAATAATAATAAAATTATTTTTATGTCATTTTACTACGTTCCTTTTGGAATACAAAATATTAGTTAAATTTAATTTAGAGCCAGTTTAACAACTTAATTAAAAAAAACTTAAAATATGAGAATTTAAATTAAAAATAATTTATAAATAAATTAGGGCAAAAAACAGAAATAAGCCTAGGAAGAAAATAATTTACGTGAATAAGCCAAAACGAAAACTGCTTCATGAATCCACCAATGTACGTTTATACACAAACACATGCATACACTAATTCGAACCAAGTTAGTTCGAACATACTAATTTGAACCAACTTTGTTTGAATTACACACACAGTAATTCATGGTATAATTCGAATTATGCTGTTAAAAAATTAATAATTTATTAAAAAAAATTTATTAAAAAATTTATTAAAAAAATTAATAATTTAAAAATTAAAAAAATATATATTTTATTTCATA
>NC_029791.2:17023734-17035050 GCF_000816755.2 Arachis ipaensis | reverse complement strand
TCATGAATATTTTTTAATAAATTTATTTAAATTATACCACAAAAAAATATTTTATTTTATACAAAATAATTTTAAAAAATGGCTTAAAAGATGTTATGAGTACTATAAAAGTTTGTAATATTCTAGTGATTTACGTAAAAATATGATAAAAATATTTTTTCTTTAATTTCTAAATTATTAGTGACTATGTAGAGTATTTCTTTAATGTCCTAAGTAATTAAGACATTACAAATTTTTATAGTACTTCTAATATTTTTTAAGCCATTTTTTAAATTTATTTTGTATAGAATAAAATATTTTGTTAGATTTTTTTTAATTCATGAAATAAAATATATATTTTAATATTTTCTTTCATTTCTAAATTATTATTGACTATGTAGAATATTTTATTTAAAATTTGAGTACATACATGTATTTACCTAAGCTATTATAAGGGATAAGTATTGTTTTGGTCCCTCACGTTGAGGGTCGAAATCGAACCCGTTCCTGATGTATATTTTGATTTAAAATCATCCTTAAAGTCGTATTTGAATTTAAAATCGTCCTTTCTAATAAATTTTTTTAATTAATTCCTAAACTACCCCTATAATAAAAAAAGCCTCGTCGCCTCCGTCTCACCGCCTCACGTCGCTGCCTCCGCCTCGCTTCTGCCGCCTCCGCCTCACGCCTTGTTTCTGCTTTCTTGCTTTCTGTTTCTGTTTGGTGTTGTTTCTGTTTTTGTTTGGTGTTGTTTCCTATTTTCTTGGTGGTGGTTGTGGTAGTTGGTGGTGGTTGTGGTTGTGATTGTGGTTGTGGTGTTGATTCCTCTGCTTTCTTGGTGGTGGTCTTGGTGGTGGTGGTGGTTGTTGGTGGTGGTTGTGTTTGTGTTTGTGGTTGTGGTGGTGGTTGTGGTTGTGGTTGTGGTGTTGGTGTTGGTGTTAATGGTGATGATGGTGGTGGTGGTGGTTGTGGTGGTGGTGGTGGTGTTGGTGGTGGTACTGGTGGAGGAGGTAATTGTGTTGGTAGTGATGAGGGTATTTTTGTCAAAAAAAAATTAAAAGGACGATTTTAATACGAAAAAAACGTTAAGTATGATTATAAATCGAAAATTACGTTGGGGACAGTTTCGATTCCGACCCTCAACGTGAGGGACCAAAACAATACTTATCCCTTATTATAACATTACAAATTTTTATAGTACTCCTAACATTTTTTAAGCCATTTTTTTAAATTGTTTTGCATAGGATAAAATATTTTTTGTAGTATAATTTAAAAAAAAATATTAAAAAAATGTATTAAAAAATATTCATGAGCTATTAAAAATGGACAGAAAAATATTGTATGGAATTCGAATTGATAACTCATTAATATTTTAAAGAAGTCTCGTAATTAAATATTTTGTTAGCTTTTTTTTAACGTATGAAATAAAATATATATTTTTTTAATAAAATGTTTTTAATAAATTATTAATTTTTTAACAGCATAATTTGAATTATACTATGAATTACTGTGTGTGTAATTCGAACCAAGCTGGTTCGAATTAGTATGTGCGTGTGTTTGTGTGTAATTCGAACCAGCTTGGTTCGAATTAGTGTGTGCATGTGTTTGTGTATAATTCGAACCAAGCTGGTTCGAATTATGTAGAAATGGAGTTCGAACCAACCTGGTTCGAACTACATATAAACGTGCATTGGTGGATTCATGAAGCAGTTTTCGTTTTGGCTTATTCATATAAATTATTTTCTCCCTTGGCTTATTTCTGTTTTTTGCCCAATAAATTATTTTGTATTTAATTTTTTAATCTTAAAAATATTTGTTTAAAAAAAAATAATAAAAAAATTATTATAAAAAAATTATTTTTTAAATTTCTCTATAAACACTTAAATAGTTTTTTAAAAAGTTATAAGTTAGTTTTAAAAATTACACCAAGTCACCAAACATAATACTATAATGAGTAAAGTATCGTTTTTCTTCCCAACGTTTGGGATAAATCCTATTTGTATCCCTAACGTTTAAATCATTCTATTTGTATCCCTAACGTTTGTAAAAGTGATTCAATGTTATCCTGCCGTCAATTACACATCATAAGCGCTTTAATTTGAGTTTTAAAAATATCTTCTTGAAGTTAGAATACAAATGTCTGAGATAGAATCGATGATCTACTCCGAAAAATAGCTCATCAAATGTTGAAACTAATTCCTACAACATTTACATAATTCACTTTTCTATGGACATAATTGAATCTAAACACAAATAGTGGGTATAATATTAAAATCGAACACATCCAAGTGAGACCTAATTGAGAATGAATACATTCAAGTGAGAATAATTGAAAAATATAATATTAGTATAATTGATAGTAGGATAACATTGAATCACTTTTATAAACGTTAAGAATACAAATAGGACGATTTAAATTTTAGAAACACAAATAGAACTTACTCCAAACGTTGGAGACAAAAACAATACTTTACTCTACTATAATTTTTCATAAGTTAAAAAAAAAAGTTATTTATAGACCTAGTTAAAATAATCCGTCTAAACCACTTTTGCTATTCCAAAATCAAAATCCTAACACTAATAATAATTAGGGTACCACACTAATTATTTATTATTGAATTGAATTGGTCTATATATTAATCACAACATCGATCTGCTATTGAAAGCAAAATCATCCCAAAGCACAAGCACTGCATGGCTCTGTTCATGTGATTCCTTGTTAAAACTTAGAAGAAGAACCACTACTACTACTAATCAACAGAAAAATGGCGACGATAATTGAGTTGCTCCCAAAAGAGTATAGATTTGTGGCGATCGTTCTTGTAATATACTGTTTTCTGAACTTGTACATGGCTGCACAAGTGGCCATGGCTCGCAAGAGGTACAACTTTCCATATCCCACCCTTTATGCTTCTGAATCCCAAAACATGAATTTTTTGTATTTTTATTAAAATTTCTTTAATAATTTTACATGTGACTTTGCAAGTATATATTAGTCAAACCCTTTATTATACTTTACCTTTTATTAAAAGAAAAAAAATTCTGTTCAACTAACGAGTATATATGTATTGAAGATGTAAAAGATTCCACAAGAAGTGCAAGAATTCATAGTCTTATACTCTTATTCTCTTAAAATGTCTTTTATAAAAATAAATCCAAAAAGCAACTAACTTTTTGTGGTAGCCGACCAGTATATTAAAATTTTTTAAATTCTATAAATTTCTATAGACGCGTGCATATATGAGAAGATTATGTAATTTGCAGCATTTTACAAGATTAACTCTATTTATATACATGTGCGGTTAATTAATTTGATTTCAGGAAGCAACAATTTTTTGAATTTTTTTGGCTCATTTTTGTTAGGGATGATTTTAAATAAAAAAATGTGAGAAATGATTTTGATTTTTATTTTAAATTATAGGGATCAAAATAATATTTATTTATTTTTTTAATAATTTAATGATATCCAAATAAACTTTTTAAGCGTTGTGTTATTTATTTATTTATTTATTTTTGGATGAATGCAGAGAGGGCACCAAAACTCTTTAGAAACAATGGCAATATTCTTCATGCTCATGATTTTGGGAGGGCTCAAGCACCCTTCAATTTGTGGGGTTCTTGGAGTGCTTTATATCATTGCTCGTTATTTCTACTTCAAAGGCTATGCCACCGGTGATCCCAACAACCGTCATAAGAGCAGGTTTGACTCCATTTTCTTATATTTCTTTTGTCTTCCTTTTTTTTATTTTTGCCTTCCCCATAAAACTAAAAAGTAGTTCATAGAACTATAAAATATTGTAGAAATTCGTTCTTATATGTTACTATGCTTTAATATTATGAGGATAGGTCTTAACTTTTTTGTCTCAGTTAATGTTTAGATGTTACATTTTTTTACTCTTATTCTTGAGTAGTAATGCTTAAAAGGTTTGGTACAAATAATATTATTAATAACCGTTCTTTTGTTTCAAGCTTAGAAACTGAAATTTGGATCCTAAAAAAAAAATTGATAAAGTGGTAAAATGATGAAAGGTTAATTACTATTAATTTTATAATTTCATGAAATGTATAAATGGTATTTAGGTATATTTAAATATGTTAAAATTTTTATTTTTTATTTTTTATTAAGATACAGTTAAACACAAATATATGTGTCAGACGAGTATTGGTGAGTGTCATATCCAAAATATATAGACACAATAATTTAATAAAATATTCATATTTTATAATTAACTCCTCACTTTATCACTTTATTAATTTTCTCACTTTAAAAGATCTTGATACTAAAAATTGTATTTGTATGAATAAAACTTTCAGGAATAATATTATACATTTTTTTTTATCAAAAATAGAAGACTCGAACCCGCAACCTCTTAATTGAGTAGGGGAAGATTATGCCATTTGAACTATTATACAGTGGCGAATAATATTATACATTATACATGAGAATAATATCGCTGTGTATTTCAATAAACTTGTTCGGTAATTTCAGGGATAAGTTAAAAGTTTATTTGGTTTATAATAGGAAAAATTACTCAAAAGAAACCTTAAAAGGAGTNGTGTTTTGTTTTCATTCTTTCCATTTGTATTGTCTTATTTGTTTCTTCCTGGATTTTCCATGCCTATCCCCCCATTCTTCAACTTTTTTTCCTATTCTCTGGCGGTTCCTCCTCCAATTTTATTGTTTCAAATTCCCTTCACTCCCATCTCAACAACACCTCCTTGTCACTCAATTTTAATCCTTTCAAACCCTTTACTTGCTCCCTCAACTCAATCGGTTTTTCCGCTGTTTCATCAGCTTCTTGTTTTTTTTTTTTAAATTATTGGTAAAAAAAAAACACTTATATTTTAGCATTTAATTAAACAATTTTTTTTTAAATGATGCTTTTGTATATGAACATTTCTCTTTTATGAGGGGTGGCGAAAGTTAGAAAAGAAAAGAAGATGGACGGTGACAAATACAAAATTATTATCTTAAATTAGAGATTTGAAAAAAGATAAAGACATTATTGTCTATTTATAAATATTTTGTGTGTGGTCTTTCTCTTTAATATAATATTTACTAAATATTTTTTAGTATTTTTAACATAATTGATTTTTTCGTTAATTAAAATTTTTAATGGTATTTGGCATTAATTTTTTCTTTATCATATAAGTTATTGGGAAAATATCTTCAAATATTTATTTATATATTTCTTATTATTATTTTGAGACATTTTGTTTTAGTACATTTTTACATATAAAAGTTTATTTCCATATCAAGGAAAATCTTTATTTCCAACATATAAGGTGAGAATAAAAATATGAAAAGATCAAATTTTCAAGAATACTAATATCCATAAATAATATTTTTTTTAATTTATTATTTCTAGGAATAAGTTTTAAACCTTGAAACAATCACTCTTATCGAAAAACTACCAATAAAAAAGAGTAGAAAACAATGATCTTGGTTATGGGTAATTTATATATAAAAAAAAAGTTGATTGAGAACAAATAGAACTACAATACAACAAATTAATTTGGGTTAGTCTAGTGATTAATTTATTAGTGTGTTTAAGCAAGTATGGATAGTTTGAATCTCGTATTGTATATGTAGTAATTTATTGGTCGAAATTTAGTACTATGACAAATTAATTTTTAATAGTTATCAAAATTTATTTTTTTTATCAGGAATATTAAAAATATATTGTTAAATTGTTAAATTAAAAAAATTAGATAATGTGAACGTAAAATAATTTTAGTGTCCAACCAATTAAACTCATAAAAATTTTCCCAATTATTATTAAAATGGGTGATTGATCCTGGCTATGGCTGTTTTGCTCTCTCCAATTCCATTAGCATTTGAATATAATTGTGCCGCGTGTGGGTCTAATGCTGTGTGCAATTTCATTTGGGTGCACTCTTCTATGTCTAAGAGGAGAATTATTGGGTGAAGCTGAACGTTGATGGTTCAGTGATTCAAAACGCGAGCTCAGTGAACTGTGGTGGCCTCCTTCGCAACAACTAGAGTAGAGTGATTGCTCAATAACTATGTTTTGTACAGGAAAACTCTGAATTATAGTGATGATGATGAAGAAAAAGAAATTCTTGACTACAGCTTGTTTGAGAGGGTGGTGATTTTAGGAAATCAGAAGCATATGCTGGATGTTCAGTATAGGATTTTGAGTAATTTAAGCTATAACAAAAAATTCCTTGAAGGAGAAATCTATACTTCTTATTCATTTATCAATGTAGCAAAAAATACTGTTGAGTGTTGAAGCTGCTGTTATTTCTGAGAATGTATTATTTGAGATTGAACTATTTGATGAATCTGAATCATCATTTAAAAAAGAGTTAAGTATCTTTTTTGTTTTTAATGTTTGAAGTTAAAATTAAAATTGTTTTCGATATTTTTTTTTTATTAAAATCATTCTCAATATTTAAAAATGTTTTAAAGTAATCATTTTTATTCTAAAAAGATAAATTTATCATTGTAAAAAATAAATTATAAAATTATAAATTATAAAATAAAAACTTAAATCACATTCCACCGTTATCGTCGGATTCCAATTCCTACTATTATTGTCCTTCACCTCCATTTTATCTTGATTCCTTTATCTTTATCATCATCCATCACCGTCCAACCTCATCCACTCACCAGTGAACTACTGAACTTCACTCACTCCCCACCACCACCACATGTACTCAATTACCCACATTTCTATCTTCATCCTATTGTTACTCTCTTACCATCAGATGTAACCCAGAGACTCCTTCTTACAATTCATCAACACTACCAACAACAACAATAGAAAAAAAAGACAAAAAGAAAAACAACAATAATAATTAATTTATTCAACAACAATTTTCTTCTATTAATAATAACAATCACAATAATTAATTTATTCATTATTCGTTCCAATTAATGGGTTTAAAAAAAAGAAAACAACGAACAAAACATAGATTTACGGGAAGCGCTTAAGACTGATGGATGGTGTGGTTGGACGCGACGCAGAAATAAACTACCTTCGCGTGGTTATTGACGTCGTCTTTTGTGGCGAGGAGACACCAACAGTTGCTTTGTCAGGGGAAACGGACGGCAAAGGGTCGGAGTTGTGCGAGGTAATGACGGAGCTCCTTTGTGGTGGATGTGGTCGTCATCGCCGGCAAGTTGACAGGCGGTGGCTTGCTGCGGATGGAAGCTCTTCATCACCAGTTAGAAAGCGACGATGTAGCTGCATGGGTGAGAGAGATGAGAAAGAGGATGTTAATGAGAAAGGGTTATTGAGAACTAATGATTTTGGTGAGATGAAATTTAATTTTTTATTTTATAATTTTTAATTTTAGAATTTATTTTTTTATAAGGATAAATTTATTTTTTTAGAATAAAAAAGATAATTTTAAAATATTTTTAAACATTGAAAATAATTTTAATAAAAAAATGTTAAAAACAATTTTAATTTTGACTCTAAAATTTAAGAACGAAAACATACTTAACTCTTTAAAAAATTAAACCGAGGGAGTCGGTCAGAATCTGGGGGTTCATATTCTTACATTTTTGTATGATGTTTGACTTTGAGGATCTAATATTCGTATAAATTTTCAGAAAGTCTTCATGGAACATGCCAAGGAAATGTTAATTCGGATTGTGATGGACCTAATGGTTGCATTATTAGATTTTAAATATAAATGTTTGCACAAAGAAAGTCAAAGGAGTTTAGGCTTTTTTGTTTAGATACTTCGAAAGAAACTCAATCCATGAGAGGGGAGTAGGAGAGTCATCAGAAGATAGTATTTTCAGTCACATATTTGTATCATTATGGATGTATCTTTTAGTTATTTTCATTTACCTTCATTATTTCAATAGACTCAATACGCACTTAATTCTTTTACCAATTTTTTTCACCTTTTCTTTTCTTTGAATGTGTTGCTGTCCACGAATTTACTCCCACATTTAGTATCACTTGCCGTACCACATATTTTATTTATTTCTTAATATCCTCAAGTCCCAACTCATTCCTATTTTGTCATTTATCCAATCTAAAATATTTTTGTAATATAAACACTAATTCCTCTTTTTTTAGTCTCACATCTTCAATTATAAATTATAATACTATTTCCCAAGCTTTGCAAGCCATTGATTTTTTTAGCAATTATGTCTTTCAAATAACATTATGGTGGCATTTTGAATTTGTAAAATTTATATATTTTATGTCCTATAAATTACATTATATTGCCACTTTGTCAATTTATATTAAACTAACAAACACTATGTCCTTCAAAACATTCTAATCATGCTACTTATAAAAGTCCAAATATTTCCTACACAAAGTCATCATATGTCCAACACAAAGTCCATATCTTTTTTACACAAAGTCCATATATTTCTTACACAAAATCTAAATATTTCTTACACAAAGTCTAACATTCTACTTTTTTATTGTCCACTTGACATCATTGCAAAACTTCTTGCACTTTTTTGCGACATTCGTAAATGTAAACGGTGTGAATCTATTTGCACTCCGTCATAGAAGATCAGCTCTTAGGTTATATCCTTTGCCTCCAATATATGGAGATGCGGTCCCACCTGTTCCTGTACCTGCCCCACCTAAAAAAAATTTAAGATAACATAGATATCAACTTACTAGCAATATACAATCACAATAAAGTATTCTGTTAAGATAACATATATATCAACCTACAAGTAATATTCAGCACTAACAATGTGTACTATAAAGATATCAACCTATTAAGGGTTACGTTACCTGTATTAGGCCCAGGGTTATCACCACAGTCATCATCTTCACCATGTCCACCATCATCGACCTCATTGTCCTCATTGTCCTCTTCCTCCTCATCGTCGTCATCATCATCCTCGTCATCACCCTCGCGGGAGTCTACCAAATAGTCAACATCATCAATGTCATTACCCCTCATACTCTTCTTGATGAGACCCATTTGGATGCGACGGGAGTTTCCGCTATTAACAATACCTCGACTACCATCACTCCTACTTGAGTCAACAGATAATCTGCCTCCAGAATTTCCTGAAGGTGAACAAAACCGAATTTGAGTATCCAATGACCTCCGGCCTTGGGTTAGGACATTCTGGTGCGTCAATTTGGGTGGGGGTACTTCACTCAGATTACATGACTGTGATTGACCCGCTTCTGTAGCCATAAAGCCAAGCAGCTGGTTAAATGATGCTTGGTCCCATTTTTAAAGTGCGATACATATGGAACATATGGATTTGAAGTCGGTTAGAATGACGGTGTAAAAGGCGATGAGCGATATGTTTGAGAAACATACGGATTTGAAGACGGCTGAGGTTGCTCCTGTAGTGGTGTTAACTATGGAGGTTGTTGCCTTTGTAATGATGGCTGTGGCTCGGGCTGGTGTGGCTGATTCGGGTTAGTTACACCCTCTTGATTTTCTTCTAAGACCAGATCAGACAAGTGCAAATGAGTCCCATATTTTTCTCGATACCAACACATGTAAAGATCTAATGGATGATGCAAAGGCACAAGCTCATGAATTAGGACATGACTATATCGGTTAGTCCACTGCATTATCCAAAATCTGTATGTGACAGACCAATCCAAGTTTTTAGGTCCGGTCAAAATCTCACCATGTTGGCCATCTAGAGACCTCTCCTGATGTGGGACACCCTGTACGAACCCGAATTGTCTCCTACACTTATCGGTTGCATGCCACTCAAGAGTCTCAAATGATATCAATGGTATGGTTGCACTCCAAATTTCTGATTGACTACGAATATCTTCTGGAATGACATCTGCCTCTATCTGATCAACACCGTAAGCTTCCCAAACAAACTGGATTGGATAAAAAAATATTATTAACCATTGCATAATACAAACACATCAACAAACATGTATATACAAATGTTTCTATATCAATGAATGAGAACACACCTGGCCTTCTTGAACCTCATCTAACAATCCCCTAAAATAAGCAACAATATGATATCTATATGGCCAATTATGATGCTCCCAATTACGCCATCTGTTAACATTTTTTTCATTACTAAACTTTCAAACCAGATATTGCAATACAAAGTAACATATCAATATCATTTGACAATTGATATTACCGGTTAGCCAGTGGAAAGAACTGTGGTGTTCCAGGAATCGGGGCAAGCAATGGCATACGAATCCAAGCCCACATATGCAACAATGTCAGTGAACCATCCATCTCTTTACAATCAAATCGAGATGCTCTACACAATGCTCTGTACAAGTGTGCTAGGGATGCCGATCCCCAGCTAATTTCATGTATCCGTGAGAAGTCATGAAGCAATGGAAGAAATTTCCAGTGAACCGCTGACCCAGACTTATCAGCAAACAAGATTGACCCAAACAACAACAATATATGGCATTTCACGTACTTTTTCATGGCAACTTGATCATTTAAAATTAATCCTTCTTTCCCATTTTTAATCCAGGTCATCTTGATGAAACTTCCTCTGCAATCACTGGTTGTTGGTGCAACTCCAAATTGATGTAAGCATTCGGCTTCCATGGCCTCCTGACTAGTCATGGTTGTTCCTGTCACAAGAAGACCATTTATCGGAATACCTAGGATTAGAGCCATATCCTCCAACGTAACAGCGCACTCACCAGTCAGGAGATGGAATGTATGAGTATCTGGATGCCATCTCTCTACTAGAGTTGTTACCAAAGCTGACTGGCCTTGGATCACTCCAACTTTATATACATAATAAAATTCAGTGGCCCGCACAAGAGGCTCAACAATTGGATTATATAATCCCGGTGGATTCATGTGGACACACCTCAAAATTTTTGTGGCCTACAAAATATAGACGAATAATTAATTCAAGTTATCTTATGGTAGTTAATCATACATGAGTACAAAGACTTATAATTAACATTAAATATACACCCGACAAAAAATAAATTAACCTCTCTACTTAGTTGTCATTATCACTAAACTTCTTATCAACAAAATGACCATCATTACTTATATTTTAATTATCATTCTACTAACAAATACAATTACTAAATCTATAAAATAAATTTAAAAATTCTAATTTATATTCTCCTACAATCTAAAATAATTGATATAATTATGCAAAAATTAAACTCTATTAACTTTGATTATTAATAATGCTTAATTAAATTATTATGTCACTAACACTAAATAAAACCTACCAAAAATTTCAGCAACAATTGTCATCAATAAAATTACCCACTAAACTAAATTCTAATTACCATTTTACTCTAACAAATACAATTAATAAACCTATAAAATAAATCTAATCATATAATAACAAATATTCTACTAATTTTTCTTCTTCACCTACAGAAGATTATTATTATTATT
>NC_029791.2:17018495-17023259 GCF_000816755.2 Arachis ipaensis | reverse complement strand
AAAAAATTTAATAAAAATACTTACATAATAAAGTTGGCTAAGATAGTTAATAATGTGAAGTTCAGGACGATCTACTTCTTTAATTTTTTTTCTTAGGCATTATGGTTTTTATTTATTATAAGTGTATGAATTTAGAGGTATGAAAGGTGAAGGATGAAGAATGGTTGCCTAAACTGAACTAAATAGGGGTTGAAACTTGAAAGGGATGAATGAGGAGAGAAGAAAGAGACAGGCTCGTGCAATTGCTATCAAGCCCCATCCTTCCCATGTGCATGAGGAACACGTGGTTATTGACCACAATACTGAGGCTAAGAATTGTAGAGCCCTCCTTTACCATTGATCATTGTTGATATAACCCTGCCCGTTGGATGGAAAAAGAGTGAAATCTGAGCCTCAGATTTCGGGCATCACTGCATTCACCGTCCGATCTCCACTGATTTGTTTTTGGCCGTCCGATTGACACAGAAGCATGTCCTAGTTACATTCAAATCTGAGGGTCCGATTTGAGGAAAACTGACCCTCCGATTTGTGGTACTGGAAATCTGAGTCTCAGATTTGTTTTAGGCCATCGTCCATACCCGAGGATTACACACAGAGTCCCAATAACGGTAAAAAACACTATCTCAGCCCCAATATACAAATTAAAAACCGCACCATTGGTTGATAAAACACTTAATTTGTTCCAAACAATTAATAATTACTTTTTTTTTCAAAAATTTTTGGGATAAGTATTATTTTGGTCCCTAACGTTTAAAGTCAAAATCAAAACCGTTCCTAACATAGTTTTCGATGTAAAATCGTCTTTAATGTTTTATTTGTTATTAAAATCGTCCTTTCAAATAAATTTTTTTTCAAAATGATAAAAATACCTTTTTCCCACCATTTCATTCTTCTTGTTCTTCTTCTTTCAGGAGAACAAATTCTCTTCTTGTTCTTCTTCTTCTAGAAGAACAAATTCTTCTTTCATTAACAAAACTTAAAACTTCAAATCTTTAAATACAGTTAACAAAATACAATTACAAGAATTAAAAATATCCAAATTCATCTCCAATTACAAAAATAAAAAATCTATAAATTTAATTACCAAGAACAATCAAATACAATAACAAGAACAAAAATTAGGGAGAAATAAGAAATCCAAAAACAAAAAAAGCAACAGCAATCCAGAAAATCCAGAAATAAGAACAAAAACAAAATCAACAATAAAAATTAGGGAATTAGGGATTATGATGAACAACATCAAATTCTTCAAATCTAACAACAACATATTCAGATTTTTTTTTAAACAAAAGAATGAAACTATATCTTATAAAAAGCATGGAGGTCGCTGGTGCTGCTCTTGGAAGTTGCCGTCAGGGCAGAGGTCGTCATTGGCCGCTACTACTCTTGGAGGTCACCGCGCTGTCGGGGTGGAGGTCGCTGTCGAGGTGAAGTGTGTGTGGCGGTTGTGTGTGATGGAGAAGAAGAAGAAGGAGGTGTGTGATGGTTGTGTGTGAAGAAAAAGTGTGTGTGGCGTGGCAGTTGAAGGTGTGTGATGGTTGTGTGTGAAGAAGCTGTGTGTGTTCTGTATTGTGACGGTGGTGTAAAGAAGATAAAATTTGGAGTTAGAGAGGTGAGAGAGTATAAGGGTAAAATGGTCAAAAAAGACAATTTTAATACTAAATAAAACGTTAAGGACAATTTTAAATCCAAAATAAGGTTAGGGACGATTTTGATTTTGACCTTATCTTTAGGGATCAAAACAATACTTACTCCAAGATTTTTCTATTTTTAACACTCCAAACCACCCATAAAATTGCGAAGTAGCACATACGCCATTTATTTTTATACATTTTTCTAATTTTTTGTTGCATCGAGACTTCAAACCAAATTTTCATATCCTTTACTCTTACTCATTTTGAATCAAACCAATTTAAAGTAGATCATCATAATTGAGTAGAGAATTGACCGTATAAGAACAAGTGATTTATCGTTTCCACTTCGATTCCACATAAAACACATATTACACTTTTGGCATCTAGTACTCCTCTCCTTAATAGTTTTTCCTTTGTATTCAAGCTATCTAAAATTACAAACCACACCATCATCTTTATTCTTGGTGAAACTAGCCCTCTTCAAAGGTCATCAAAGATATGCTTTGTATTTGAAGCTCTATGTATTTTTCCAAGCACCGAATCATAGAATGATTTGACGTTGTATTCACCATCTATGCTATGTGTTCATGCCATGTTGTCTTGGTAACCTGCACAAAAAAAAAATCTAGAATGCTCTCTAACTCTCTATTTATGCTTTTTTTTCTCTCGAAAAACTCTTTCCTCTATTAGAATTGCTAGACTCATGATGATCCAATCCACATGCCACACTCACTAATATTACCATTCTTCTGATTTGAGACTCTATACAGCATCAAAAATCTCTCTTTTAACTTTTTGTCATCCATCTATGTGTCTTTCCAAAATAATGTTCTCATGTCATCTCCCACACATATTTTTCAGTCTTCTTTGTATAATTGTTTGTACAATTTGCTTCCATCTGTCATATTTACTATGTCTTTTCAAGGGTTATTCGAATATTTACACATTTATTTTTCTATTGGTCTCTCCAACTCCTAATTATAGTATGCTAGTAGTGGAGTCAGGAGCGGTCTATGACGATGAAGAAGATATTATGACAATTCTACAGAGTCAAAATGAAGCCATCGCAGCAAAAAGAAAGATGGCAAAACAAAAGGAGAAATAGCCGAATTTCTCCACTGCTGGTGGGAAAGGACAATATAGAATTAACAGAGACGCTGGTGAATTATAAGAGGCTCCTGCCTTACTTTGAGTTAATGTCAGGCCTGAGCATCAACTTTGAGAAGTCTAGCCTAATTCCAGTTAATTGTGAGAAGGAATGGGTGATGAATATGTGTGGTTTGTTGGGATGTGCTGAAGCGGCGTTACCTGTCAGGTACTTAGGCATTTCTCTTGGCGCTAACCCTCGGTTGGTGAAGACCTGGAAACCAATCATAGATAAGGTGGAAGACAAGCTGAGCCTATGGAAAGCTAGATCTCTCAACAAAGCGGGTAAATTGGTCCTCATAAAATATGTTCTCAATAGCTTGCCGATTTACTACTTAAGCTTGTATAAGATGCCAAAGACGGTTGCAGAAAAGATAATTGGACTGCAGAGAAGGTTCTTATGGAGTAAAGAAGATGGGAATAGCGGGATGCCAATGGTGAGATGGGAGTTAGTTCAAGCTCCGAAAAAGTTAGGCGGTTTGGGGGGGTGGGAGATGCTTTAATTAGAAATGTATCGCTCCTGTTCAAGTGGTGGTGGCACTTCTCAAAGGAGGACTGCCCGCTTTGGAAGAATGTTGTATTCTCCTGTAATCAGTTGGACCCAACTGCAATGTTGTCAAACCAACCGTTGCCATCAAGAGGGGGCCCGTGGAAAGATATCTGCCAGCTTAATATTAAGGAGCAGCATATAAGAAATATGATGATCAGTGGCTTGTCCATGGAGGTGAAAAACGGCAGAAACACCCATTTTTGGGAGGATGCTTGGCTACAAGATGGATCTTTGAAAGATTATTTTCCGAGGCTCTTCTCTATTTCAAATCAACAAGGATCAGTAATAGGGGACTGTGGATTTTGGGATGGGCTAGAGTGGGTGTGGAACTTCCAGCGGAGGAGAGAACTCTTCCAATGGGAGCTAGAGTTGCTCAATCAACTCTACGACCGGTTACGGGTTGTAAGTTTTTCAGTTGATAGAGAGGATTCAGTTGTCTGGAAATTTGACAAAAAAAGGTATTTTTTCTACTAAATCGTTTGTGTAGGTGTTGCAGAAAGAGACACTCTCAGAGGACATCACGAGTTACAGCTTCACTAGTTCCATCTGAAGAGGCTTGGTTCCTCCAAAGGTTGAACTGTTTGCATGATTTGTTTTAGTAGGCAGGATCAACACGAAGGAGAGACTGACTAGACTTGGCATTATTAATCATAATGACAATATATGTGTGTTGTGTAACAAGGACATAGAATTAGTGCATCATTTATTTTTTGCTTGTGAGTTAACATGGCAGGTATGGTGTGCTTGGTTGACGGGTGTTGATAGAGCTTGGGCCATTCCGGGGACCGGAAAAGAGTTCTTTGAGAGTTGAACTGGAGTACTAGGTGGCAAGTCTGAGCAAAGAAAATGGCTGACAGGATTCTGTGCAGTTGTTTGGAACATTTGGTTGGAGCGCAATAGCAGAGTCTTCCAGAGCGTACAGACAAGTGTTGAAGGAGTAAAGATTAGATCATTCTTGAGCTACGGGGAATGGTGTGGAGTTGATCCGTTTAGTTGTTGATAGCAATGCCGGAGATGACAACGGATGCGGCCATTTTATTTATGTTTATATATTGTGTTTTGTTGTACTGTGTTTCTTTATGCTCCACTTTATTGTGTTGAGCTCCTTTGTTCAAAAAAAAAGTTACTAAATTGGCTTTATGTTTATGGACTTATGATTTTATTTATTTTAACCTAATAAGAGGTTATAAATACCTCATAAATTATTATAGTCGTAATATGGAGAGATTAGAAGAGTGCCAAAATACTTTTTGATTTGGTAATGAAATTATAGGTGGACAAGTGAGATTGATTGAGTCTCTCTCTTTTTGCATCGAAAAATTGGATAAAAAATTAACTGAGTCCATTCAATTCAATTTCCAAATTATAATGTGGAGAGAAGTTAGGTGTTGAAGAATTTTTTTTTTTTTTTACATTAAGAAATTGGATAAAAAA
>NC_029791.2:17017357-17018141 GCF_000816755.2 Arachis ipaensis | reverse complement strand
GTCCAAAATAGACCTTAATTACTGAAAATATTTAGTTATGTACAAATAGAAACATATATATCAAACATAAATTAGCATTAATTAAATTATCACAAAATAACTATAAATTGCTTTGTCATAAAAAATGAAAAACATTTTTGGCACTAGATCTTTACCAAAACCTTTGGTATCTTACTATCTTATTAGAAAGAGAGAGTGATATATATATTGTTCTCCCATTGATCAAAGTATATTTTAAGACACTGATTAAAGAATTTCTATTTGCAATAACAAAATATAATTAAACTTCAGCATGTGTCTATGTGAGCGTTATAAGTTTAGCTCTGTGGATTAGTGAGCAAGCCACATTAATTATGTATAGTCAAAGGTTGACTCTTGATAATCTCTGCCTTGGAGAACAATCAGCGGATACAACAACATAACCGGATCAAGCCAAGAACACGGAATTTTACTATTATGTACTATCTTCCATTGTCTTAATAATAAATTAATTTTAATTACGTCATTTCAATGTAGAACTACTTTCCTCTCTCAGAAAATGAAATATTAAAATTAAATTTGAAAAAAAAATTAAGCCAAATAAAATTTATTATTTTTAAAATTTTAGTTATTAATCTAATTTTTTAATTTAATAATCAAATAATATATTTTTAATTTATATTTTTAAATATTATTATTAATTATTAGTCAAAAATAATAAATTTTATTAATTTTTTAATATTTTTTGTTAAATTTAAAATTTAAATTTTTTAAATTTTAAATTTTTATTTAAATGAATAAAATG
>NC_029791.2:17014665-17017195 GCF_000816755.2 Arachis ipaensis | reverse complement strand
TAATCTAAAACGGCGTTCGCTAACCCAAAATCAAAATCCAAACAATAATAATAATCAGGGTGCCACACTAATTATTTATTATTGAATTGAAGTTGTCTATATATTAATCCCAACATCGGTCTGATATTGAACTACTACTACTACTAATCAACAGAAAAATGGCGACGATAATTGAGTTGCTCCCAAAAGAGTATGGGCTTGTGGCGATAGTTCTTGTAATATACTGTTTTCTGAACTTGTACATGGCTGCACAAGTGGCCATGGCTCGCAAGAGGTACAAGGTTCCATATCCCACCCTTTATGCTTCTGAATCCCAAAACAAAGATGCCAAACTCTTTAACTGCATTCAGGTAATTACCAACTGCGTGTTTCGCTAATAATTGTTGTACTTCCTTTTAATCTTTCTTAACACATTCATAAATCAATAAACAGGAGTATTTCTTTTTATTTGGATCCTGGACCTTAGCGTTGGGTCAGGGTAGAAACAATTATATATTTAATTTTTTTTAACTACATTAAATTAAATTGATCTAATATAATAAAAATTAACTATGATTAATATTATTTTAAGTCTTATTATTTAATTTGGTTAGATTTAATTCATAAAAAATCTTAAATATATAACATTTCTTATCTCTTAATTACATGAATTTAATTCAGGATTTAATACTTTAACTATGATATATTCTAAAAGCACATATTAAAATTAGGAAAAACCACTAAAAATACTCATGAAGTTTACGAACGCTAATAAAAGTACCCATAAATTAAGAAAATTAATACTGTACATATAAAAGATGAGTTCCGTATAACAAAAGTATCAAACCCCTAATTTTTTGTTAGTTTTTTAATAAAAATTTCAAACTACCCCACCCTCAATTTTAACTCACTTTTTCAACCTTCCATAACCCAACGTGCACCTTTAAAATCTCTTGTCATGGAGTCCGAAACTACTTCTATAACAGACTAGACCAAAATCAATGGTGGTGGTGGTGGTAGTAGTAGTGGAGGATCAGACCTCAATCTGTTCAGTCATAAGTTTACAATCCTTACCTAAACCAAATCAATCAAACACCAAAAAATACTCAAGACATAAAATTTTTTAAATTTATTCATCTAATTTCAATTCATTTTAGCAAAATCAGAAGCAGAAACAGCCATCAACCATAAAAAACTAACAAATTCATTCATCCAATTTAAAATTTATTTCGATAAAAATTAGAAGTAGAAGTAGCCATCAACTGGATCTTCTGTAAATAAATTTTAAGAATAGTGAAAGGAGAGGAGATTGGCGGTGACGGATAGGTATGTGGCGGACGACAATAAAGAAGTAGGGGGAGAGCTCTATGATTCTGTAAGGGTTTTTGAGAGAGGGAAAAGTGAGGAGAGAGGAAGAAGTCAAAAGAGATGGAATGACGCTATAATGGGGTTAGGGTGGTGTAGTTTGGGAATTTTATTAAAAAATTAACAAAAAAATAGGATTTTGATACTTTTGTCGTACGAAACCCATCTTTCATGGGTACAACGTTAATTTCCTTAGTTTATGGATATTTTTATCAACGTTCGTAAATTTCATAAGTACTTTTGGTAGTTTTTTCTTAAAATTATTACTACTAATTTTTTTAAAATATTTTATTTTAATAAAAACAAATTAAATACATTAAAAATTCAACTTTGTAATTTTTTATAAAAAAAAATTAATTGATAATTTTAACTTATCCTTCCAATCACATGTTAACTAAATCATTTAATTTATACTTTGCTTTTATTAAAAGAAAAAAAAATGTGTTCGACTAACGATAATGAGTATATGCATTGAACATGTAAAAGATTCCAAAAACAAAAACAAATGTTCAAGTTTTTTTTCAATAAAAAAAAGGAAAAAATATTAAAAAGATATCAAAATTTATTATTTTTTGTCATCATTTAATCATTAATTTAATTTTTTTAGTTTAGTTCTTTTAATTTAATAGTCTAATAATATATTTTATCACATATTTTTAAATATTTTTGGTTAACTAATAATAAAAAATAATAAATTCTGATAACCCTCTATCATTTTTATAAAAAAAATTCATAGTGTTATTTTCTTCAAATGTTTTAGTTAGAAAATTCTAAAAGCCAAATAACTTTTGGCAACAGTTGACACCTGATAAATATATTAAACCTTTCAACAATACTGGGAACTAAGAAGGTATCAGCAAAAAATCTGCCAAATGCCTCTAAGTGAATCCAAAACTTCTACGTAAATGGTGTTTATGCTAGACATTAGGATGTTTCTTTTACTAAGTATCAGAATGTTTCTTTTTCATACTAAATAGATGTTTTTTTATAAATTTTATAAAATTTTTTATATACTAAGAATCGGAATTGTTAGAAGTTCCGTGATCCCTGCCCCTATTTCTCCAACGTATCATTTAGAATTTTAATTTGGGGTGAGAAGCAATTAATATCAAATATTATAAATTAAAAAAAATTAATTAAATATAATTATAAATTAATTAAGTTGTTTACTTTTTAATTGAAGACC
>NC_029791.2:16992761-17014579 GCF_000816755.2 Arachis ipaensis | reverse complement strand
CCCGGGTCGAATACGCCGGTGTAGAGCAGATATCCACGATCCAATCCTTAAAGGGTGTGGATCGGATCCTATCCGATTCGATCATTCTGCGGATCGGAACGTATCCGCAATTTTTTTAATTGGATGTGGATATTTACCTACTGCAGATCTGCGAATACGATCCGATCCATGAACACCCCTATTTATATATATTTTTATTTTCCTCTGGGGATGGTTTAAGTCTTGTGTTGTTATTCTTTGTGGTGAGTGCAGAGAGGGCACCAAAACTCGTTAGAAACAATGGCAATATTCTTCATGCTCATGATTTTGGGAGGGTTGAAGCACCCTTCAATTTGTGGTGTCCTTGGAGTGCTTTATATCATTGCTCGCTATTTCTACTTCAAAGGCTATGCCACCGGTGATCCCATCAACCGTCTTAAGATCGGGTTTGACATCATTCTTATATTGCTCTTGACTTGCTTCTATTTTTTCCCCCTCCACCATAAAATTAAAAAGCTAATACATGCGAACTATAAAATATTATTGGAGAAATTCTTATATGTTGATCTGCTTTAATATTATGAGAAATTGAGAATCAGTATTAACTTTCGTCTCAATTAATGTTTAGTTGTTTCATTTTTTTAATCTTGTTTTTGTGTAATGATACTTAAAGGTTGGTGGGCACATCAAATATTATTAACCATTAAAAATTAACTACTCAAATTAAATACATAAATACAAAATACACTATATACACATGTTTAAGCGGCGATTTTATGAGGGTTTTGTGGCAATTTTAAATCACCGCAAACATGATATTGCAACAGTTAGAAGTATATCGTCCTTTAAAACGCAACAATATTTTTTGTGGTAATTTTTAACAACCACTGATATAACGGTAATAAAATGCAAATATAATAACTAATTTTTAGTGTTTATATAATATCTTGTATTTTGAAGGATTCTGATTTAGTATATTTTTACATATGAAAGTTTATTTCCATGCATGTCATCAAGGAAATTCTTTATCTTCATCCTATAATAAGGTGAGAATAAAAATATGGAATGATCAAAATTTTCAAGAATATCTAATACACGTAAATAGATTTTAACCTTGAAACAATCACCCTTGTTGAAAAACTATCACTAAAAGAGAGTAGAAATTAAAATAATGATGTTCATTATGGGTAATCTATATGCAAAAAGTTGATTGAAAACAAATTAAATAGAACTATAATATGAGAATTTCCACCAATTATTATTAAAATGAGTGATTGATCCTGACCATGGTTGTTTGGTCTCTCCAAAACCATTAGCATTTTTTTTGTGTGACAAAACCATTAGCACTTGAATATAATTAATTAATCACTCTATATGATATGTGAACAGGAGATTATTTTTTGTGGCGCTTGTGGGTCTAATGCTGTGTGCAATTTCATTTGGGTGCACTCTTCTCCACCGCCCTTGTAGCTCTTAATACCTCCACCTTAATTTGCTACTTCAATATTTCTCTTGTCTGCCATTCTTTGACAAAAAAGATGGTCACGTAAATTATTGTATTGTATTACACAAGTCAAGTGAAAGGACTACGTATGCCTGGAATCTGGATATAATAATGTGATTTGAAGTGATTTTTTTGCGTGATTTTTTTTTTATACATTTATATATGTTGCATTATAAATTTTTGTATATAAATATGTGAAGACCAAAATATGTATAAAACAGTATAGGCATGAGCTTGTAATGATATTTTACATCAATAAAAAATAATACTAAATATGAAGGATGGTTTTATTAACTCTAATAATATAAAATTTGTAATTATTGATATAATTTTGTGACAAAATTCTAAAAGATTATTTTCTTATATTTTTAATGACTAAAGTAAATATTTTTTGTTATCTAAAAAAATACTATAGAAGAACTAAATTTTGAGAGAGAGAGAAATTAAAATAAATAATTCCAATCATATTTGACTTTGTAACACATTTAAGACGAAAAAACATATATTTGATATAATTATTATAACAATTGTGTATCGTGAAGAAGAGGTTTTGGCTTGGTTTATAGTCATGGAGTACACCAACATTTTTTTGGAGCTTAATTTTGGTTGAAATTTATTCAAAGGATGAAATATACTAAAATTTAATTTAAGTGACATTGTATCTTTACTCCTTTATGATAGAAGAATCGGATATACTTAAAATTTAAAATACTACCAAATATAATTAAGGATTTCATATTTTAGATCTAATTCGATTATCCTCAATTAATATTGTTAGTGAAAACTAAACTCATAATTTAAAAAAAAAAACTCCTTGATTAGTAGATATTGTTATAAAACACTTGATAAATAATGCTTGAGTGATATCTTAATTTTTTTACACATAACAAATATTTGCTTTTGAAAAAAAAAAGTGTTTGTATTGGATAGAAAAATCAATTTTGATTATCGAATAATCAATATCATTTTTATTGTAACAAAAGATTTTTTTGTGGAAAGGCCTTGTATAAACAATTATTATTTTACGTATGAACAAAACAAGATTTTGACACAAATTCTTTCTATCATTCCACAAAAGTTAAGATAAGAAATTGTGTATTTAATTGTGTTTTTATCTTGTTTTTAGCAATTTTAGTAGGGGTTTAAAAAAAAAAAAAAAAAAACATGAAACTATTTCGCTCTAGCAGTATAAATGTAGCTACAACTCAAGAATAAACAAAATATGTTAGTAAGTTTCAACAGGGAATAACGTTGGTTATATTACTTTGATTCTAAGAATGAATATGATCTTAGAATATAAAATGGTTTAAGGTAGATTTTTAACAAAAGAGAAAATATAGGGGAATAACGCCTTTTCTGAACAACATAATAAACAATAGGTTAAAAAAGAAGTTAATTTTAATTTTAAAAATCAAATTTTGAACTAATTAGGTTTAATCATAATTTTGAATCTTTTTTATTTTTGAATCATTTTTTTTCAAACAACGTCACCTTCCATCTCTTCGTCACCGCCGCTGCTGCTGTCATTACTTGTTTCTCATCAACTAAGTCGGGTGTTTATTTTACTATGTAAGCGGATGGTTTTTTCATTCTAAAGTGGATGTTTATTTGAGTATACCATTGGTATTTTACTTGATTTGCTTGATTCTACATGCACATGCTCCACACGATATTTATTTTACTATGTATGAGAATGGTACTTTTCACTAAGATGTGAATGTTTATTTGGGTCATACCATTTGGGTGAACGGAGCAAAGCGGCACGCGATGAAAGTAGCGAAGACACGATGTAGCGATGTGGAAGCAAAGGGTAGAGATGCAGCGTTGGAGCAGTGGTGGAACAAAGCCTCTAGCTCGGTGATAATGCGATGTCACGGAGGAGAGAAGAAGGCGCGCAGCCGCAGCATCCCTTGTAGGGATAACAGGGGCAGTGCAACACATGGGAGAAGAAGGTGCAACGGCGACGTTGAGAGCAGGGGGCGCGACGCAGGGAAGAAGAAGGTGCAGCGGCAGCGTTGGTTGCAGAGAGCACAGAGGCGATGTGATGCATGGGAGAAAAAGGTGCAACAGCAATGCGGCGCGTTGCTTCTTTAGACGGTGGCGGCGACGATGAGGTGCATTGGTGACGGTGCGACAGAGAAGGGAAAGTAAAGCGGCTACGGTAAAAAGAGAAAAAGGTAGATGGTGAGAGGTTAGGATTGTGGTGGATGAATGGGGTGAAATATTTATTTATTTTAGTGGGCCTGAAGTGCCACCTATTATTCGCGTTGTTCGCATTCTCCATTGTCTACGTAGCATAACTCTATTAGATTGCAGTTGTTCAAATTGGGTTTAACATAAGAGAAAGAGAATTTAAAAGTTTTACTTATGAATTATGAGAAAATGTCTACATATTTAACCATTAATGTTATTTAAAGAGAAGTCTTTAGAAAGATAGGATTATAACGTAAATATTTCAATTTAATTACAAATTATATATTACTATTAATGAGTAATTGTTATACTTTAAAAATAAGTAAATTTTTACGTTACGCTCAAATCAAATAACTAATGCAATTGATTAGTTAGTTATAGTTAATTTAGTCAAATAAAATATTAAATAATTTACTATTCATCTCTTTTTTTTTTGTTTTTTTTTTACTAAAGATAGAATACTCGAATCCGCAACTTCTTAATTGAGTATGGAGAGACTATGCCATTTGAACTATTACTCATTGGCTAATTTACTATTCATCTCAATCAAATTAATTAATGCGTTTAAATAAATAAAATAAAATAAATAAAAAATACCTTAAAAAACATATCATATCAACTATGTTATTAATTGAAAAAATTTAATTTTAATAAGATAAAATAGATATAATAGACAATAAATATTTATGATTGATTCTTTCATTAAATTAATCAGATTGAAAGTCGATTTAAAAGTTAGTGTTAGAATACTCCATGTCATTATATTTTCGTAACCCTACTTCTTCAAATGATTCCTATTATTGATTTTTATTATATCTCAACCCTGTAGAACACCAAAATCATCAAATATTTTTGTATTTCACATTAAAATTATCCATATATAAAAATTTTAGCCTCATTATTCTAAAACAATAGAAACTGCCTTAACAATGATAAGAAATAAAAACGCTTAGATTATGGTAATGCAATGGCAATGCGCAATCTTGAAGAGTGGAAGAGTTCTAATCTTCTAGATATCTCATCTCATCGAAACCAAAGCCAAAGTCAGAGAGAGAAAATCCCCATCTCATTCTATATTTCCATTTGACCATTTCATTGCAACGCTGCTTTTTCATTTCCCACTCGAAAATGGCAGCATCTCTCGTAGAATTGCTCCCGAAAGAGTACGGTTACGTCGTCATCGTTCTCGTTCTCTATGTCTTCCTCAATTTCTACATGGCATTCCAAGTCGGCATGGCTCGCAAGAAGTAATTTTTAATTTCATATCTATGTGTATCTTCCATTTTTGTTTCTTCATCTTCCGTTGCTTACAAGCTGTTTGATGAAATTCTCCACAGGTACAATGTCCCTTATCCCACCCTTTATGCCCTTGAATCCGAAAACAAACAAGCCAATCTCTTTAACTGTGTTCAGGTTCTTCTTTCTCTTAAAGCGTAATTATTTATATGTATATGTAGATTTTTGTTTTCGTGCAGAGAAATGTTGATGAATCGAAATTTTTTTGGGTTATTGAGTCAGTGGTTTATGTGTGTGTGTGTGCGCAGAGAGGACATCAGAACTCTTTGGAAACAATGCCCATATTCTTCATGCTCATGATTATGGGAGGGTTGAAGCACCCTTCAGTTTGTGCGGGCCTTGGGTTGCTTCATGTTGTTGCTCGCTATTTCTACTTCACTGGCTATTCCACTGGTGATCCCGCGAAGCGACTCACTCTCGGGTTTGCTCCCATTACTTTTACTTGTTTTTGGTCTTTTAAAGCTCATATGAATTGTTGCAGCTCATGGATTTGGTTTTGATTTTAGTTCGCGCACACACATTCAATCATATATTGTCATGTACTGTGTAAAAATGAAATTAAAAAACAAAATCAAGGGGTTACTGAGTGGATCAAGAGAGGGTCTCGGATCTGACATGCTGCAGATTTGAGATCCGTAAATCAAGGGTGCATTTGGTTTGCATTTTCATTGTCTGTTTTCAGAATTTTATAAAGGAAAAAGAGAAAATAGTGAAAACAATAAAGTGTAAAAGCATGCCTGATATTAGTATCAGGCTTAATTCTTATATGTTATTAGGAACTTGGGACTAGATACTTTTCTTGCTTTAATCCATTTATGGATTCCTATATCCACTAGAAGGCTAGAACTGGGTACTTTTCTTGCTTTAACCCATTCATTGATTCCTATATCACCTTTGTAGGTTACTCTTATATTCTAAAATTGAATTTTAGAAAATTTTTGAGAAAGTAACTGTAAGTGAGGTATAGAATGTTGGCTGGGTCTGGGTAAGAAGATAAGGTTAGTTAAAAAATCTGATGTTGAAACAGTAGATTTGCTCAAAAGAGTTGTAAGAATTTCTCCAATTATTTTTGAAATGTGTGATTGACCATACTTCTTTGGTCCTTCTAAAACCATTGACATGTGATTAATCAAATATATGACCACAGGAAGTTTCATATGCTGGCAATTCTGGGTCTTATTGTGTGCACAATTTCATGTGGGCGGAGCCTTCTCGATCAGCCTACTAGCTCCTGATGCTGTTCTCGTTCAGCCCGCTAGCTCCTGATGCTGTTCTTTTAGATATTCTAGTCGCTAGTTGAGAAATGATAAATCCTTCTAATTGACATGCCTAAAAATTTTCCTAATTCAAAATCTCATTCACATACATTGAATTATCTTTCAATGTTTGCGTAAGTTACAATCTCTACTGTTTTGGGTGGAATTCTGAATTAGGAGGATCTTTAGGCACCAGTAGAAGGCTATATTATCACTCTTGCTAATTTGGAGTTTCTTTGGTCCTTCCCTGTTCCAATAAGATAAGCTAAAGGATTATGAATAATGTAAGTGTATTATGTATTTGATTTCAGTATAGCCTTTGTGTAACAATAAGGAAAAGTTTGTAGTTTCTGAACGTCTTTTGAATATGGCTTACCATACTATTTGATCCTGAGTTGTCTTCAATTACATAGCTGAATGTATTACTTCTGTTTCTAATTTAATTTCACTCTGGGAAGTTCTTGGGTGGGACGATTCCACTTTAAGTATGTAAATCAATGTTGGCATGTGTCAAGTTGTCTGGGTCATTTTTAAACATTGATTTGCATGTATAAATTGAGAAGTTCCTATCCAAGAAATTGCCTCATCATCATTGTATTTTGTACAGGCCAAAAGAAAAGAAAGAAAACACAAAATCACAGTATTTTTTTATTTTCTTTCTCTTCTTTTACAAGGTGAATGGTGATTGAATATTTAATATACATAATTATCAGCTGGCACTATTTGTATTTTACTGAACTTTGGTTCTGATGTCTACCATAATGGACACCAATAAAAAGAACATTGTTTATTGCTGGACATTAGAAAGCTATTATATATATCATATCGATAAATTTGGAATTAATTAGTGGTAGTTCATTTAAGCAGCAAGTTGGACACCACAGTAATCACTTCAGAAGCATAGTTTTCTATCCACAGTAACCACAGAATGAATTTTATATTCTATCCATATTCATCGATAGTGATGTATATATCAATTCAGTATATGAAACATAACTGAATGAATAATACATCTCTCTTATTTTGAAGAATCAATTGTAGAAAGTTAATGCCAACCTTTATACCATGTTATACATGAAGAACGAGTCAAACTGAGTCCTCATTGAAACAACTTCACACACATAATAGTATGTAATTATTGTTATCATACTGTAACTAACACAGTGTACACACATCACAAGCAGAGTTTCTAGACACCATTACCATTTTAGGGTCAGCCATGAGAAGCAACAATGTCAATGCCTTTAGCATTAATGGGGTTGCTCATTGGTGCATCATACTTGCTGAATAGCTTGTAGGAAGAAATGAGGGAAAGCATCACATAGCAAAACATTGCAACAAATGTGATGGCCACTGATGCTGTTCCCTTGTGACAAAATGAACCAAAGGATCCACAAGCTGCACTCCATGTTGTTGCTGTGTTCCCCTTATCAGCCAAGTACAATACTTCAGTTGAAGCAGCTCCAGCAGCCAGGATTATGTAGGTTAACACCTGGAATCAATCACAATTAGCAAGTTTTTCAGTTCTTTAACTTTGTAGAATTAGAACTCCTGAGGTTCCAATCTCCTCCATAAAGTTAGCTTACATTGGGTAGTTAGTACCAAATTTTCCAAGAAATTAAGTTCATTCACATGTGGGAGAATTAGTATTTTTACTAACAATAGTTTAAATTACTTTGAGCATATGGTAACTTTCAAAAAGTTGCTTGCTATTGCTAAGGTAAAAACTTCGCAGATGAACCTGTAGACTAATTGAAGTTAAAATTCTTGCATAGACATGATTTCTGGCCAAAAAAAGACAATCTAAATAATCTAACGACTGATGCTGAAAAAATCTCAATGATTCTAATGTATTTGATACTAATTGGTTGTGTGTACTTTCAATAATTCAGTATGATTATCACATTTAGTACACACAAATATCTAAGAAAAGTTCATTATACCAAAATTTTGAAAATAAATAGTGACAAGTATGTCTAAACCTCCCCATAAGGGAAAATTGAAGCAGTGTTAAGGAGAAGTGAATGAACATCTGTAAGTTCCTTTTCTCATCAGTTTCATTAGCATGCAAGAAAAGGGGTAACAAAAATTATGCTCTGACCTGGTCAAAGAAAAAGAATGTCCAAGCTCTAGGCATGGTGGAAGGGCGGGGCAAAGCAACAAACACAGCTGAAAGTAATGAGTAACCTGCACAGATCCCATTTGCATGCACCAAAAACCTTCAACCATGAATAAACAAGATTTCAGCTTCAACATTCCCACATATTCACACTAAGATCTAATTAACTAATTACAACTGCTCTCTTTCTCTTTCCTTTTATTTCATCACTCTAGAAATTTGACACATTTAGATCACTTTTATTTTTGAAAGTACATCTGAATATTCCTTATATCCACATATATTATAAAAATAAAAATAATACTAGAGAACCAATTGTTTCAGTTAACATTAGCTAATTTTAAAAAAAATTATTTTATTTATCCAAATTCTAAAAAAAAAAAATTAGAATTAAAAAAAATGACTATCTAAAAATTAATTTTTTATACTTTTCCTAAAAATAGACCAATTTTTGGAGAAAAAAATGAATAGTACAAAACCAATGAAAAATAGAACCAGCAGTGAGTGATGAAATTTTTTACGGTTCTAATAATTGGAAGTTGTAATTGATATATTACCTGAAACCAGCAAGGTCAGTGTAGGAAACAGAACCATAATCATTTTGCTCAGAGTTCTTAAGCATGATCACAAGCGCGGTTACACACAAACCAATAGGAATCAAACGCAAGAATGTCTCTACAGTCCGTATGATGCTACTCTCGTTTCCTTCCAATTCCTCACTACCATTATAAGCCATGTTCATGGATGCTGTTGATGATCTTGCTGCACCACCTTCAAAACCATTTCCCTTCTCCATCTAGCTATCTTGTTACTCCTCTAGTCTTAGATAACAATAATGGTTCTATATTATTATTGTATCTACTTGTATGTAGGTTGTAGGGTTTGATTTTAATGGTTTTGTAGCTAGGTTCTTGAAAAGTTTTGAGTGTAGTGCATCAATGAGATGTTGATATATAAGAGTAATAATATAATATGTTATGGTGAGGGACCAAAACCAAACTACCGAAGGGTGGCATTGAATGCACCCATTAATATGGCATTGAAGTGAAGCCACGAATTCCCATGGCAACTACTTATTAGTCAACTAGATAAGAAGGGTCTTCTCTTTTATAAAATATGATATCATAGAGTTAAATAAGTTCTTCACGGTTGTACTAATTAAATCTCTCTTGAATACTAAAGTGGATTTTTATTATACACAGTAGTAACTTTTATACAAAAGTGAAATTTTTATATACAGTAGTTATTTTTATTCGCAAATTATTTTTCAGTACGTTGCATATGTATGACAAGAGCATGATGGTAGTAGTATTAAATACATTGCTATGAAAAATTTTGTGGCACCAATTTTATTTTAGTTGTATAAGGTAGTGTGTAGAAATCGTATCCATCGATTTTTATTGTTTAATTCTTTAAAAAAATGTCTAATTTGGTCTTTGAATTTTCAATTACATTTTAAATGTATCCCTAACTTAAGAAAATTATCAAATAAGTCATCGACATTATGAAAATTAATTCTCTATTAGTCGTTCGCAAAACTGCCATGAGTTGATGATATGGCTGTTAACTGCCATGCTAGCTGTATGATGTGTAATGTGACATGGATATTACAAGATTATGTTCAAAATGGTGTTTTACATTAATTCTTTGTGTCCAAATTAATTTCATCATTAAATTTAAAATTCTAAATCCTTAAAATTAAGAATCATCTTTGTTATTCTCTTCCATTTTCTTCACTCTTCTTTTCTCTTCATTCTTCTTTCTTTTCTTCGAATCTCGAAATTATTTTCGCATCATTGTTGAATAATGATAGGTGGTAGAGATACAAGTCAAGGAAGCTCAGGTATAAATTACTCAAGTGGAAAGAAAGACATCCGACTCAAAGTCGCTAGGAATGCTGTGTTTTGCAACTATGGTTTGCGAGCAATAATCAAGTATTCAAGGACACCAGAGAATTTAGGAAGACCATTTCATGGGTGTCCTAATTATGAGGTTAGTGATTTGTCCAACAAATATCATGTTTTTCGCCTTGAAGAAATTCGGTTTCAACGTTGCTTTCTTATCTTTGCAATTTGAAAGTCATTGTAACTTTTTTCGTTGGGATGATGGATACGATGAACAACAAAGTATTGGTCAATTTCATCAAAAAGCAGTGGACGATTTTAAACGGAGGCTGAAAATTTTGGAGAGTAAAGTTAAGTCACTGAAGATAATGATGATGACGATGGTTACGGTATTTTTAACGATGGCTATTGGTGTTGGTCTAATTACTTGTTTGATGAGCTTTCTAGTAAGTGATGCGTGAGCATCTTTCCTATCTTTTCCTAGTGAATTTGCATCTAATTTGTTGAGTTTAATTAAGAATTAATTATATTTTAGCCACTATGGATGCTATTTTGAGTTTTGTGCAATTTTATTTATTTTAGGTAGCATTCGGATGGATTTGATGAAGTTTCTGCAGAGAAAGAGAAGAAACCAAGGAGATGACCAGCGAATACCGACGCGGACGCATGGCTCACGCGACCGCGCGGAATGGAGGAGATCGCAATGACGCGATCGCGTGCCTGACGCGAACGCGTGGACTAGAATCTGCACAAATGACGCGAACGCGTGGACGACGCGGACGCGTCACATGCGCCACGTGCAGAAAACGTAGAAAAACGCTGGAGGCGATTTCTGGGCTGTTTTAACTCAATTTTCAGCCCAGAAAACACAGATTAGAAGCTGCAGAATGGACATAACAAGTGGTCCCACCCATCAACTGAAGATCTGTTAATTAATTCAAATTTAAATTCAAATCTTAAATTAAGAAAAGATATTATTTTAATTTTTAGTTTTAGATATTAGATTTTTAAATTTATTAGGATTAGTTATAAAAGGAGGAAGCTTTCCTTCCTTTGTAGAGGTCCTGGGGAGGATCCCATTCCATCCCAATTTACAATCCTAGTTTTCTATTCTGAATCATGAGCAACTAATCCTCCATTGTTAAGGTTAGGGGCTCTGTCTATTTGTATGGATTGATTTTATTACTTTTTCTATTTTAATTTATGTATGGATTTATATTTAAGAATTGTTTTCGTTCTTTATTTTATGAATTTGGGTGGAACGGAAGTATGACCCTCTTTCTATATGCGTTCTTGTATAACTTGGAAAAGCTCTTTACTTGAACAACAGCTTGAAAACATATTCTCCTAAATTTCTAATTTATCTAGATTTAATAGGATACGTGACATATAATCATTTTATGTTTGGGTAATTAGGATTTCTGTAGCATATAACTAGAATTGAACTTCACCCCCTAATTGGAATTAATTGACCAAGGAATTGGCTGTTGATGAATTTTAGAGGAGACTAGAAAGGTCTAAGGAATTAGGGTCTAGTCACATATAATTTGCCATAAATTAAATCCTACATAATTAAAATAGTTAGTCAAAAAAGTTAATCCGAAAAAATAGATAACTCTGAACCCTTAACTGCTTTCTCAATATTTTATTCCCAACTTATTTATCTACCTATCTTTAATATTTTTAATATTGTTTAATGCCTTTGAACTTCCAAGCATTATTTTCTGTTTGTCTAACTAAGCCTATCAAATACTATTGTTGCTCAATCCATCAATCCTCGTGGGATCGACCCTTACTCACGTAAGGTATTATTTGGTACGACCCGGTGCACTTGCCGGTTAGTTAGTGGGTTATAAATTACCGCACCAAGTTTTTGGCGCCGTTATCGGAGATTGACTGTGATTAACAACTATTAGTTGTTTAATTGTTTAGATTAGGCGTTTTAAATATTGTTTTATTATTTTTCAAAAAAAGATATTTTAAAAAAAAATTTCCTTGTTTTTTCCCGTTTGCAAACCCCTGCCCCCGTTTTATTTATTTTTTTTCCGTTTAAAAATATTTTTTTTTAAAAAAAATCTCGTTGATTTTTTTTTGTTTTATTTTATTACTCTTTTCATTTTCATTTTTTTTTCTTTTTCGTTTTACTTTGTTTAATTTTTTTAACTTTTTATATTCTATTAGTTTTATTTTATTTTTATTTAAAAAAAATAATAATAATAAAATAAAATAAAATAAAATAACAATAATTTTTTTTAATTCCTGAAATTAAGTTTGGTGTTTCTTAGTTAGTTTTATTTTAATTTTTTTTATTTTAATTTTTAGAATTCTATTCTTTCTTCTTTGCTTTCCTGTTTACCACATGGTGCGTTTAATTCTGTTTGGTGTGTTGTGCTAAGAAAAAATAATGGAGAGAGATCACATGAGTTACTACTCCCACCCAAGTAGTAATTCATATGATTGTGGATGGAGGAACTACCCGAATTTTGGTTGGAAAAGTCAAAACCAAAGAAACTTCAATGCTCCATGTTCCAACTATCAAGAACCACCATCTCCATATCCATACCAAGAACCACCATCTCTCTATCCATATCAAGAGCCACCATCTCCATGTTCATACCAAGAGCCATCCTCTTTTTACACTTATCATGAACCATCACCTCCTCCTTATTCATTTCAAATACCATCAGATATTGAGCTTCTCATGAAAGAATTCTTACAGGATATAAAGACGAGTGTCAAAAATATAGAGAAGCATGTGCAGTCGATTATCAAGTCACAGGAAGAGGAGCAAGCAAATTCCTTCCCAAGAGATATAATGCAAGATCCTATAGAAGAAAGTGAGAAAATCAATCAAAGGAATTCATACTCCAGTGAATTAGAGAACTTTCCATCCTCACACATGGAAGAAGGGGAAGATGCACAACCTCCCATGCCCTTGGTAAGCAATAAAGAAGAGATTGAATTAGAAGAGAGCTACCAAGAAAAAGAGGTTGAAAAAGAGGAAGCTTGCAAAGAGGTGGTAGAATTCAAAGCAGAACACAAGGGAGTGGAGCTTGCAAGACCTCTCCCAAGGCCATTACCATCCAATACAACATTCAAGAGGGTAAAATTCCTATCCTTAACCTTTACTTTCCCACTTGAATATGGGCTACTGGAGACGGATGGTCAACTTAGAGCTCTTTGTGGTATCAAGAGTAAGAGGAAGATGGTTAATGGTAAGAGTTGTCAAGCAAGGTTCAATATGGTTGCATGCTCCGAATTGAAGTGCAAGAATTGGTGTAGAACTAATTTGAATGGGTCTAGAAGGTTGTTTGGATGTCTCTGTGAGAATTCAAATTGCTTGCCACCCGGTGAGAACAATGGTGATACACAAGAAGACGGGTGTAAAAGCAAGGTTTGAGACCCTGAAATTCATTCCCACAATCAACACTCGTGGGACTTTGTCACTTGCTTCAACTTGCTCAAAGGCGTTATGCGCCTAGTTTACGATCCCGGTAGCCATTGGAATTACAAACATTGGTGGAGATTCCTGGATCATTACAAGTACAAGCCACCATGACAAGGAGCTCACCACATGTCCAACTTAAGGACTTTAACTAAAAGTGATAGGTGGGAGACAACCCACCGTGGTGTGATCATTCCTTTTCATTCTTAGCTTTACTTTGTTTTATTTTTATTAGTAGTAGTTTTCTTACTTATTTGATTTTTATTAAGTTCTTACTAATTTTCTGATCATGCAGCTATTTTAGAACAGGAGCCGAAAAAAAAAAGAAAGCGGGGAAAGCACACGACGCGCAAGCGTCATTGACGTGAACGCGTCAATCATGTGTGCGTAAAAAATAAAAATTGACAGAGAATTGCACGGGAGTGGCGCTGGACTCATGCCTTTCACACAAACGATCCCACACGAACGCGTACCCCACGCGTTCGCGTCGTTTGTGATTTTCGCCATTCATGCAGGCGCGTCACCGACGCGAACGCGTGACCTGCAAATTCGATGTAAAAGAGTGTTTGGGCAGAGAATTGTGCCGACTTAGGACAAGAGGTGTGCTAAAAGCACAAATTTGGTCACGCGGACGCGTCAGACGCGTGACTAACGCGTTCGCGTCAGTTGCACATATGGCCATCCACGTAAGCGCGTGCATGACGCGAACGCGTCGTATGAAAATTTGGCTTCCAAGCCATGCGAACAGAAAGTCACGCGGGCGCGCGGTTGGCTTCGCGCAAATCGCACAAAATCCAGGGCACGCGGACGCGTGCCTGACGCTAACGCGTCATTATGAAGAATGCGCAACGTACGCGAACGCGTCGTTTGCGCCGCCCAATTTTCTTTCTCTCTCTCTCCCAATCCCTGTTCTCTCTTGTTCTTTTATCCTTTCCTTTTTCTTTCATAATAATATTTGTCTCCTTCTATTTTCAGTTCTTCTTTGCTTGAGGACAAGCAAACCTTTAAGTTTGGTGTTGACGCTTCGCTTAAGGGTTTTCTGTTTATTCCTATGGCAACAAAAGGGAGGCGAATCATCTTCACAAAGGAGCACAACCTGAAGAATAAAATGACCGCTCAGATAACTAAGGTGGTTGAGCTCCTTTCATTTTTTTCCTTCCCGTTTTTATTATATATGTTCTGGTTTTCTGCTAGTTTGCTTTGTTTGCTGCATGATCCTTTATTAGTAGATTCATAGGTTATAGTTTAATTTTTCTGTTAAGTGCTTTAATTCTGAAAGATGTTTCATGTATTGCCCACTAAGCTTGAAAAAAAAAAAGAAGAACAGATGTAGTGCATGAGAATTTGAATTTCATTTTTAGAGTAGTCTCGCTTACTTAGATGTGGTGGTATTTTCTGTGATTCTGAATGAATGCTTGAACAGTGCATATTTTTTATAGTGAAGTTCATGAATGTTAAAATTGTTGGCTCTTGAAAGAATGATAAAAAAGAGAAATGTTATTGATAATATGAAAAACTATAAAATTAATTCTTGAAGCAAGAAAAAGCAGTGAAAAACACAAAGCTTGCGAAAAAAAGAAAAAATAAAATAAAATAAAATAAAATAAAAGCAAGCAGAAAAAGCCAATAACCCTTTAAGCTAAAAGGCAAGGGTAAAAAGGATCCAAGGCTTTGAGCATTAATGGATAGGAGGGCCCTAAGGAATAAAATCATGGCCTAAGCGGCTAAATCAATCAGTCCCTAACCATGTGCTTGTGGCGTGAAGGTGTCAAGTGAAAAGCTTGAGACTGAGCGGTTAACGTCGTGATCCAAAGCAAAAATAGTGTGCTTAATAACTCTGGGCACCTCTAACTGGGGACTCTAGCAAAGCTGAGTCACAATCTGAAAAGGTTCACCCAATTATGTGTCTGTGGCATTTACGTATCCGGTGGTAATACTGGAAAATAAAATGCTTAGGGTCACAGCCAAGACACATAAAGTAGCTGTGTTCAAGAATCAACATACTGAACTAGGAGAATCAATAACACTATCTAAATTATGAGTTCCTATGGATGCCAATCATTCTGAACTCCAAAGGATAAAGTGAGATGCCAAAACTATTCAGGATTACAGTTGTTAACTCCACTATAAGAAGAGACATGAGCTTAACCGAACTCTTATTCTCATGCAAATTCACATCCTAAGCTTATATTAGTTTTGGTTGCTTGAGGACAAGCAACAGTTTAAGTTTGGTGTTGTGATGCGTGAGCATCTTTCCTATCTTTTTTCTAGTAAAGTTGCATCTAATTTGTTGAGTTTAATTAAGAATTAATTATATTTTAGCCACTATGGATGCTATTTTGAGTTTTGTGCAATTTTATTTATTTTAGGTAGCATTCGGATGGATTTGATGAAGTTTCTGCAGAGAAAGAGAAGAAACCAAGGAGATGACCAGCGAATACCGACGCGGACGCATGGCTCACGCGACCGCGCGGAATGGAGGAGATCGCAATGACGCGATTGCGTGCCTGACGCGAACGCGTGGATTGGAATCTGCACAAATGACGCGAACACGTGGACGACGCGGACGCGTCACATGCGCCACGTGCAGAAAACGCAGAAAAACGCTGGAGGCGATTTCTGGGCTGTTTTAACTCAATTTTCAGCCCAGAAAACACATAGTAGAAGCTGCAGAATGGACAGAACAAGTGGTCCCCACCCATCAACTGAAGATCTGTTAATTAATTCAAATTTAAATTCAAATCTTAAATTAGGAAAAGATATTATTTTAATTTTTAGTTTTAGATATTAGATTTTTAAATTTATTAGGATTAGTTATAAAAGGAGGAAGCTTTCCTTCCTTTGTACAGGTCCTGGGGAGGATCCCATTCCATCCCAATTTACAATCCTAGTTTTCTACTCTGAATTATGAGCAACTAATCCTCCATTGTTAAAGTTAGGAGCTCTGTCTATTTGTATGGATTGATTTTATTACTTTTTCTATTTTAATTTATGTATGGATTTATATTTAAGAATTGTTTTCGTTCTTTATTTTATGAATTTGGGTGGAACGGAAGTATGACCCTCTTTCTATATGCGTTCTTGTATAACTTGGAAAAGCTCTTTACTTGAACAACAGCTTGAAAACATATTCTCCTAAATTTCTAATTTATCTGGATTTAATAGGATACGTGACATATAATCCTTTTATGTTTGGGTAATTAGGATTTCTGTGGCATATAACTAGAATTGACCTTCACCCCCTAATTGGAATTAATTGACCAAGGAATTGGCTGTTGATGAATTTTAGAGAAGACTAGAAAGGTCTAAGGAATTAGGGTCTAGTCACATATAGTTTGCCATAAATTAAATCCTACATAATTAAAATAGTTAGTCAGAAAAGTTAATCCAGAAAAATAGATAACTCTGAACCCTTAACTGCTTTCTCAATATTTTATTCCCAACTTATTTATCTACTTATCTTTAATATTTTTAATATTGTTTAATGTCTTTGAACTTTCAAGCATTATTTTCTGTTTGTCTAACTAAGCCTATCAAATACTATTGTTGCTTAATCCATCAATCCTCGTGGGATCGACCCTTACTCACATAAGGTATTACTTGGTACGACTCGGTGCACTTGCCGATTAGTTAGTGGGTTATAAATTACCGCACCAATAAACAAGCAATAGGTAGTAGAACTGTATTATGCAAGATATTGTGTTATGCAATCATGAAATTGAAGTGCAATGTTGAAATAAACCTTGGCTTAACAAGTCCTCAAAATTATATTCTTTTTCTAGCTCAAAATCCATGGATGGGGATAACTTCATCCACAACCTTTTCTTTTCCTTTTTGAAATTGACTCATTTTCATATTATTTCCTTTAACTGCAACTCTTGATGAAGTTTTAATTACTTCCTCATCACTGATGGACTCTTCAAACTCAGATAAAAATGGTAGCTTATAAAGACTATCCTCTACAAACTTATATGAGTCAGAGAATGAATCATCAGCCATTGTTATTATGGAGGGAACACTCCTTTTTTCAACAGATCTTATACAAGATTTTCTAGACACAGTAAATTTTGTAGATGTATTAAATCTAAAATTTGCATGATTGAAAATGGGTACTGCATGTTTCATTGTTATATTACACCTCAATGATTGTGCAGTTTATCTCACAGTACACTTAATATTACTGATATTGGGAACAATGAATTTTGGGACTTTGTTCTTAACAGCAGTAGACTTGGTGGCAATAGGTTTTGAGGTAGTGGACTTTAGGCCAGAAATAGGGGGACAATTGATTTTGGATTAAGGTTGAAAGTGGGTGTAGTTAATTTCTTTTCGGTTGTGGCATCAGTAGCAGGAAAATCATACTTGAATTTGGTCATAAGTATAGTGGAATCGGAAAAATCTTTGGAATTTTTTGCATTGGGTTTGGGCTGGAGGTTAGGCTCAAGTGTTGTGGGATTGGGATCGAAATTGGACTCAAGTGTAGTGGGATCGGGCTCAAAGTTGGGCTCAACTGCAGTGGGACTAGGGTGGGGGTTTGGCATAGGCATAGTGAAATGGGGCTCAAGTGGTGTCTCTTGTATTTTTGGATCATACAATTGGCTTAAAATAGTGCTAGCATCCTTAACTGATGTAACCTCTGGTTCACTATCACCTCTTCCATCAGCATGTTTACCATCCTCAAACAATTCCATAATATCTATAAACTCAGGCTTAAAAGGCCCATGCTCAAAGTAAATATGAATGACATTGTTATTGGCATGGCTGCGTCTGATCATATCCCTTAAATCTTGGTCAAATGCCAACCTCCTCAACCCGAACTCAAACCCTTAAACCGGGTTCAAATACCAAGTCGTATTAGCTTTGTCATACCCTAACTCCTTGAAGTAACCAGTCACAACAAAGACATCCAGATAATCTTCATCTATCTGAATCCATTCATTAATCAAGTTGCTTGTGTAGATAATTCTACCATCAGTGACTATCTCACACTTTTCACCATTGTAGAAAACGAGTGTCAAGCATTCACTCAACTGAAAAAACATAAAATAAACCCAAAACAGAACTATTAATGTTCCCTTATAACCAACCATATTCCAGAAAATAAAAAAAAATTATATCCTAAAATTTTAATGATTCAATAACAACTATATACTCAGAACTAGAGAAAAACACATCATCTTATGAGGATAATAAAATTTTAAATTAAGTTATATTCATAACATGTTTTGAAAAAATTACCCTAAATCCTAATAGATTTTTTTAATACAAATAATGTAGTAAAACGTAAAATATGGACAATGGCATAAAGTTCACCCTACATTACTTATCCACCATCCATTCCATCAACATAACACAAGAAAGAAACAATACTAAACGAAAATTCTTACCTTTCACATAAACAATGTGCGACAACGATGCATCGTCGATGAAACGATTCACTGAACAAAAAAAGAGAGTGCCACATGGATGAGCGTTGGCGACACTCAGAAAGTGCTTCCTTGTGGGAGACGAAGGACTTCATGGAAGAGAAGAATATTTTTGAGTTTTTGGTGGAAAACATAAAATAATGAAGAGGGAAACCATTTCGATAGATTTATTTTGAGGAAAAGGAAATCAAACGACGTCGCTTTGGCTTCATTCGAGCCTAAACCCACGAATCGACGCCATTTTAGTAAAACATAGGTGGCAGCCAGTGTGGCAATTAACAGCCACATCAGCAATTCACTAACGACAGTTATGCGAAGGACTAATGGAGAATTAACTTTTGTAATGTCGAAGACTTATTTGGTAATTTTCTAAAATCAGGGATACATTTGAAGTGCGATTAAAAATTTAGAGACCAAATTGAACATTTTCTCTTAATTTTTCAAAAATTTTTAGAAATTGTACCCATTAATTTTCGACAATTTTTTTTATGTTTTTATATATTTTGGTAAAATTTTAAAAAACTCAATATCTTTGAATTTTTAAAAGAAATGCCTCATATGAAATATTTTTATCTTATCCACTATTTTGTGTCAGCCAAGTTTTGATTTCGAGTATTATTCACGAGACAAATGAAATGTCACTTAGGCAGCGTTTGTTTTGAGGTACTGAGACAGAGACTGGAAGACTGAGACTCAGTATCATGTTTGTTAGTTTAGAGACTGGTACTAAAATTTTTGTCTCTGTCTCCTAAATTTCAGTATTTTAATACCTCCAAAAAGTAGGGACACAGATGACTAAAATTTTTAGAGATGGAGACTGAAACTTTAATAACATTTTATACCTAAAATACCTTCATTCCAATTAATTAATTCCAATTTTATCTTTTGTGCAAATTAAATTAGAATTTCATTCTTATTTCAATTTCTATCTCTCACTTTGCACCAAACATAATACTGAAATTTATTTTAATCTCTATCTTTTAATTCCTATCTCTCAGTCTTAGTCTTTCTATCTCTATCTCTTCACCAAACACTACATTAGAGAAGGCTTTGATCACATTATTTTGTTTTCTTAAGTGACGGTTTTTCCGTACAACAGTTCCTTTTTTGGTCTTAAAACTAGAATACAGTTCAACTCAGCATGAAATAAGGGTTGGGCCAGCCCATTAGACATGTAAAATAACTTTTCTCTACCCTTACCAATTTTTGGTTAGTTTTCTTTATTACACCATATCATCAATAGTTTAATACTGTTTTAGACTATTAGATGATTCTGTGGTGTAACAACAATGCACAAAAATTATAAATACACAGAACATAATTCTTATAGTTCACAAACAACCTGTATTTGAAAATGTTCTCTACAGAGAAAAAATCTAACAACCACTAATATGTGGATACAAATCTTAAGAGACTTGAATCCTAAAATTTATCAACTTTATTAAAGATATGATTTTATCAATTCTTTCTAATTGTTTTTCAGAAAAATGTGTAAACATGAGTTGCTAGCTTTTCAGATAAATTTTCCTTATTAACTCTTCCCTTTATTTATTTATTTTTTCGCTTTAACGTAATGGCCATCAATGGTCGCTTTCGAGCACCATGAAGCTTCAACCATGGAGTCGGGTCGAGGGTTTCACGCAACAAAGAAGAATGGGTCATGGCAGCTCAATCTTTAATGCGATCTGTTTGAGTGATGGCACTTCTCAGTAAATAGATTTTGGACGCGTTCACCAAATTAAAGGGTCACATGTCATATCTTATCATATAGGAAGCATTTCAAGTGCACCGGGAGTACCGGTGCTCCAGTTGTTTTAACCGTTGATCTGGATTATAAAAAATATATATAATATATATTAATCAAAATCAACGATTAAAACAACTGGTACACCGGTATTTTCTGGTGCACTTGAAATGTTTCCTATCATATATCATATCATAACATAACAATAAGAAAAAGTCTAGAGAAAAGCAACTTTATTAAATTTTGACCAACATGTAATCAATAAAAGAAAAGTAAGTAATTTTTAGTCATTAGATAAAATCTCACACCATTAAAATCATTATTAATAACTACTTAATAGTTATAAATCACAAAAGTTAGTGACCTCCTAGCACTCCTCTAACAATAAATCTAATCTCTTGGACAGCAATTTATAAAGATGAATATAGAATAATTATATAAGACTTACACAAAATTTTAACTGTAAAATATAAAAATGTTTACTATATAAATACTGAAATTTTGTAAAAATAACTTAACATGATATATTTTACCAAAATTAAATACAGAATTATGCTTTAAAAAAATGGAAATGTAATTTTTTTTGTTTTTTTTCTATTTTTTTTCAAAGTTTCTATATTTATGGTAAGAAAATGTGTGTTTATTATCAAAGAAGAGAAAAAAAATTTTGTATTTTCATCCACAATTTTTTATTTTCCTTAAAAATTTACATTTTTTTTATCCAAATGTCCGTTATAAGAAAATTTGGTCTTAAAATTTAAAATATAAAAATTTCTGTAACAAAAAATATAAAAATTTGTGAAGTTGAACGCAAAATTTTATAAAACTAACCACAGAATAGTTACATAAATAAAATGAAAACAAAAGAATTCTTAATTACAAAACATATAAATTTTTGTTATACAAATATAGAAGTTTTTTCTTCTTTCTTTTTTTTTTGTTGTTCTTGTTTCTTTTTCTCCTTTTAGCATTTTCTAAATTTTTATTTTATGTCAAATATTTTTTTTCTAAA
>NC_029791.2:16978141-16992736 GCF_000816755.2 Arachis ipaensis | reverse complement strand
TGTCTTTAACAAATGAAAAAAAATTAGAAATTAAATTTTGCTATTTTTTATATATTTTATAAATAATATCTAAATATTTATACAAAAAATTTAGATTAAATATATAAGTGGTTTGATAAATATTAAATTTTTTGACACTTATAAATTATTTATAATACAACTCTTCTCCAATGGTTTAACAATTAATATTCCACATATGTTTCACAAAATATTAAAGGACACCGCTAAAAATTTCATTTCTAATCACACTTCCATGTCCATGCATATATGTTCCAGTAGCATAAAGAAATACAACAAAATAATTTTTACGACAATGTTTTCTTAAAGACATATATCTCTTAGACACACAGCTTACAACATTACTGCAAAATATAAATAAATACTCCCTTCATCTCTTTTTGATATAGAAGAAATTGGCATTACTAAAACGACAATTAAAATTTTAAAATGAATTGTAAAATTTATTAATCTTATTTGTTTCTTCCTCTAATTCCTTAATCTATAGTGTTGGGATGAAAATAAAAAAGATTATTATTATTCTGTATGATTTCACCAAATTTATACTTAAGTTCATATACTTTAAAAAATTTTAATTAAGTCTCTATATCAATTTTAAATTTATAATCACATTTTTACTATTTTAAAAATATTTGTTACGGCCCAGCCCAGCTAGGCATGGAGGCCGATCCGACCCGACCTGGAGACCTACCGACCCGTTTGGACGGGTCATCGTACCCGCTTGTCTGGCGACCCGGCCACGTACCCTCCATGCCAGCTGCATAACAGCTGGGGAGAAGAAAACTTCCTGGAAGGAGGCCTTCTCCTATGGGGTCCACTTTTCTGATAAGGTATATAAGGGGAGGGTCATACCCCTCCCCCAAGGTACGTCACACATATCACCTTGCCCACTTTTCGCCTGCACATCTGACTGACTAGAGCGTCGGAGTGTCTTTGCAGGTGGCACCCCCTTCTCTCCACACTAAGATCTCGGGACGTCGGCTGCTCCAACTCCAACCCCGCAACCCGGAACCAGGCGATACCCCACCTTACCAACCAAAGGATATCCCCGAACAGTCCGGTACCCGAGCTACCGAACATTGGCGCCGTCTGTGGGGACTCGCCTAAATGGACGTCGTACTGGGTCCTGGAGAACCAGGCCGCGGGGCCGAGCCTAGAGGGGAAGCCTCCGTGGCTTCCTCCCGGGAGCGCACGAGGTCCCCTCCATGACAACCCGAGCCGTCTTCACGATCTCAAGAGAGGCGCCCCTTTGGGGGAACAGGCAGCAATAGCGCCAGAATAATGCAGGAACTGCGTCACAGGATGCAGAACCTGGAACGCCAGCTGGCAGATCAGGAACATCGTCAACGAACTCTAGAACCAAGCTATTCCCGTTCTCCCGTGTCACGAGGAATAACTCCTCAGAGAAGTCACTCCCGGCGAACGCCTAGCCCACGATCTGAAACTAAAAGTGCTAGGGAATAAGAAGAACGCCCAAGAAGACGTCGTGACCCCGTGATATACACCCGGCCTGAAAGAAGACGCACCGCGGAGCAGGATCGGGAAGACGGCGGAGAAAGGCCGAGGAGAACGCGGCGACCTGTGATAATGGGCGCAACCCTGTTTCATCGTTCCATCCTCGAGGTCCGGCTACCAAAGCACTTTGATAAGCCGACAGACATGAGGTACGACGGAACCCAAGACCCCCAGGAGCATCTTACGACCTTCGAGGCCAGAATGAACTTGGAGGGAGTAGGCGACGAAGTAAGGTGTCACGCGTTCCCGGTCACTCTGGCAGGACCTGCAATACGGTGGTTTAACAGCCTCCCGCAGGGCTCTGTTGCCAGTTTTTCGGACATTAGCTGCGCTTTCTTGTCCCAATTCACTACCAGAATTGCGAAGGCGAAACACCTGATAAACTTACTCGGGATAACACAAAGGCCCGGTGAGCCAACCAGAAAATACTTGGACCAGTTCAACGATGAATGTTTGGAGATCGACGGGCTAACTGACTCGGTGGCTAGCTTGTGTTTGACGAATGGACTCCTAAACGAGGATTTCAGGAAGCACCTCACCACGAAACCGGTATGGACGATGCAAGAGATCCAAAGTGTGGCCAGGAAATATATTAACGATGAAGAAGTCAGCCAAGTCGTGGCAGCCAACAAACGGCAGCCGGCCTACAACCAACCCCGGCAGCACGGTGGTGGGGAAAGGCCGAAGGAGCACGCCAGAGACGGCGGGTCGAGCAAGACATCCAGGCCGTTTCCCCGAGTCGGAAAATTCACCAACTACACCCCCCTCATCGTTCCCATCGTAGAGGTTTATCAGCAAATAGTTGAGAAAGGAATTCTATCGAAGCCTCGACCTCTCAAGGACAGAACCGGGGGAACAAGAGCCTCTATTGTGATTATCATAAGGGCTATGGACACAAGACACAAGACTCTTTCGACCTGAAGGACGCGCTGGAACAAGCGATCCGGGACGGAAAGCTGGCTGAATTCTCCCACCTCATCAGGGGGCCGAGGAGACGAGATCGCGACCACGAGGGAGAAGACAAGACCCGTGCAGTGAAGCGACGTCAGGAGCCAGAGGACAACGAGCACGGCCTTACCAAAGTAAACGTGGTAATAGCAAGAGACGCGGCTCCAAAGTCAAGGTCGGCACACAAGAAGGACGCCAAAGACTTGGCGGTCTCCTTCTCTTCCGTGTGAAGCTCCAAAAGGGTTCCGCCCATCTCGTTCGGTCCGGAAGACCAATGGTTCGACGAGGTCGCGGAAAACCCTCCCATGGTCATCACGGCCAGAGTGCGAACCGGCCTTATCAAGCGGATCCTCGTAGACACCGGCGCTGACTCGGATATCATGTTCCGTAATGTGTTCGATGCCTTGGTCCTCCGGGATGCTGACTTGAGGACTCACCAGCACGGCGTAGTAGGTTTGGACGACCACTTTATCAAGCCCGACGGGATAATCTCCCTACCAGTATCCGTAGGACTGGGACAGGGAAGGAGATCGGTAATGGCTGAGTTCGTAGTTCTGCGAGACTCTACGGCCTACAACGTCATCCTAGGAAGAAAGACTATCAACGATCTCGGGGCAATGATCAGTACAAAGATGTTGGTAATGAAGTTCATCACTGACAACGGATCCGTGGGGTCCATAAAGGGAGACTTGGAAATGGCAGTCGCTTGCGACAATGCCAGTCTCTCCTTGAGGAAGAAATCTAAAGAAGCATTAGGAGTGTTCCTCGCCAACCTGGATGTTAGAGTCAGCGACAAGCCCAGACCCGAGCCGGAAGGGAACTTAGAAAGGTTCAGGGTCGGCGACACAGAGGAGAAGTTCACCTTCGTGAACAGAAACCTCCCACACGAATTGAAGGAACCCCTAATGGAAATGATCAAGGCCAACGGCAACCTATTTGCTCGGACGCCAGCCGACATGCCGGGGATAGACCCCCAGCTCATGTCGCAACACTTGGCTGTCAAGGCGAAGGCCAAACCGGTGGCTCAGAGGAGAAGGAATTCAAGGAAAATGTCACAAGAAAGAGCAGAGGAGGTGGCCAGGCAGACGGCCAGCCTCCTCGAAGCGGGATTTATCCGGAACTCAACTACTCAACCTGGTTGTTGAACGTAGTTCTGGTAAGAAAGCACAATGGAAAATGGAGGATGTGTGTGGATTACTCCGACCTTAACAAAGCATGTTCCAAGGACTGCTACCCCCTACCCAACATTGACGCACTTGTCGATACGGCGGCGGGATATCGGTATCTGAGTTTTATGGATGCTTATTCTGGCTACAATCAGATACCGATGCACCGGCCAGACGAGGAGAAAACAGCGTTCATAATGCCGGGGGGAATATATTGCTACGAGGTAATGCCATTCGGCCTGAAGAATGCTGGGGCCACCTACCAAAGGTTAATGAATAGAATATTCAGTGACCTTATAGGCAAAACGGTGGAAGTATATGTGGATGATATCCTTGCAAAGACCACCCGACCTGAGGACCTCTTAAGCGACCTAAGAAACGTGTTCGCTTCCCTCTGGCAACACGGCATGAGGCTTAACCCGCTTAAGTGTGCCTTTGCCATGGAAGCAGGAAAGTTCTTGGGGTTTATGATAACCCAGAGAGGGGTGGAGGCCAACCCTGAAAAGTGTCAAGCAATACTCCAAATGAAGAGCCCAGGCTGCGTCAAGGACGTTCAGAGGTTGTTGGGAAGGCTCACTGCACTGTCTCGCTTCCTCGGGGCATCGGCTGCGAAAGCCCTGCCGTTCTTCAACCTGATGAGGAAGGGGATAGCATTTGAATGGACCCCAGCATGCGAGGAAGCATTCAAGCATTTTAAAGAGATTCTGGCAACACCACCTGTCCTCAGGAAGCCCCAGGTCGGGGAACCACTCTACCTATACTTGGCCATAACGGATGAAGCGATGGCGGCGGTTTTGGGACGGGAAGAAGGGAAGATCCAACAACCAATTTACTTTGTGAGCAAAGTACTGCAAGGAGCAGAATTGAGATACAGCAAATTAGAGAAGTTGGCACTTGCACTCCTGACCTCTTCCCGTATGCTACGACAGTATTTCCAAGGTCATCAGGTGGTCGTGAGAACAGACCATGGAATCCGTCAGGTACTACAGAAACCCGACTTAGCGGGAAGAATGATGACTTGGGTTATCGAGCTGTCCAGTACGACTTACAATATGAACCCAGGCATGCATTTAAGGCGCAGGCCATGGCTGACTTCTTGGTAGAAGTAACAGGGGACCCGGCCGAGGTAACGAGCATATGGTGGAATCTCCATGTAGATGCAACCAAACGTCCGGAGGCGCCGGGATCATCCTGGAGAGCCCCGCCGGAGTCATATATGAACAGTCGATCAAGTTTGAGTTCCCAGTGTCAAACAATCAAGTAGAGTACGAAGTCCTTCTGGGCGGCTTAATCTTAGCTCGGGAAGTCGGAGCTACAAGGCTAGAGGTTTGCAGTGACTCGCAAGTCGTTACCTCTCAGGTCAATGGAACCTACCAAGCCAGAGATTTACTGTTACAGAAGTACCTGGAGAAGGTCAAAGAGTTGAGCGAGCAATTTGAGGAGGTCACGATCCAACACGTTCCGAGGGAAAGGAACACACGAGCATACCTCCTGTCCAAGCTAGCAAGCACCAAACCAGGGGCCGGCAACCGGTCTCTCATTCAAGGTTTGGTAAAGGAACCATCTGTGGTCCTCCAATTGACCCAATCAGAACCCTCTTGGATGGACCCGATCATTGATTTTCTGGAGAAGGCAAGACTTTCCAGCGACGACAAGCTAGCCAAAACGATAAGGCGGGAAGCGGCCAAGTATGCCATCATACAGGGCCATTTGTTTAAAAAAGGAATTAGCCAACCTTTATTGAAATGCCTGCATCCCGATCAAACGGACTATGTGCTCAGAAAGGTCCACGAGGGGTGCTGCGGTCACCACATCGGGGGCAAAGCTTTAGCAAGAAAGCTCATCAGAGCAGGGTATTACTGGCCATCAATGATGAAGGACTCCAAAGAATTCGTAAGGAAATGCATCAAATGCCATGAGAACACCAATTTCCACAGGGCGCCGGCAACTGAGCTAAGCCTGTTGACGTCTTCGCGACCTTTCTCACATTGGGGAATCGACCTCCTAGGACCCTTCCCGGTCGGTCCAGGGCAGGTCAAGTACCTTATAGTTACCATCAACTACTATACCAAGTGGATAGAGGCTGAGCCACTAGCCATAGCATATCCTCATTCAATTGTCGGAAGTTCATGTGGAGACAAGTGGTAACTGGATTCGGGATCCCTGAGGTCGTTATCTCTGATAACGGGACACAGTTCACTGATAAGAAGTTCACAGAGTTCCTCGCCGGTTTGGGCATAAAGTAAAAGTTCTCATCTGTGGAACACCCCCAGACAAACGGCCAAGTTGAGGCCGCGAATAAGGTCATCTTGCTAGGCCTCAAAAAGTGGCTTGATAAGAAAAAGGGAGCATGGGCCGACGAACTCGCCTCCTTCCTCTGGTCCTACCGCACAACCCAGCAATCGTCCACCGGGGAAACCCCATTCTGCCTGACATACGGGGTGGATGCTATGATACCCGTAGAGATCAGCGAACCGAGCCCACGGTTGCTTCTGGGAGGAGTAGAGGAAGCTGTAGAGAAAGATCTAGTAGACGAGGCGAGAGAGATGGCCCATTTGTCGAAAGTAGCACTGAAGCAAAGAATGGCCCTACGCTATAACACCAAAGTACTCAGGAGAGATTTCGAACAAAATGACCTGGTCCTGCAGCGCAACGACATCGGGATGCCGACTCAGGGGGAAGGTAAGCTGACGGCTAACTGGGAAGGCCCTTACAGGGTCAAAGAGGTGATTGGTAAGGGCGCCTACAAGTTGGAAAGACTCGACGGCAAGGAAGTCCCGAGAACTTGAAACGCGGGTAACTTAAGAAGATTTTATTCCTAGTGTAAACACGTCGAGTAGGCGACCTGACCAGCTCAGTAAGACCCGGGTTTCGCTTTATCATCAAATAATTTACTTTTGTTAAATTCTTATTGTTGCAATAGACTTGTTCACTTGCCGATTAATGTTCACTTGTTAATGTTCACTTGTTAAATGTTACTTTTCCCCATTCATACATCCCGCGACAACAAATTTCTTACGATAATGCTAAATGGGGCAACGACACGGTACCCCGGGACTGATCACCCCAGAAACCAACTAAGTTAACGCCATAACAAACAGCTACATCGATAGTGAAGCCACGACTTGGCTTCGTCAAATTACCAATGCAACGGTAAACAAACGTGAGAGACAAGCCAATACCAACAAAACGGTAATAAAATAGAACGAAAATGTACTACCGAGTAAGTGGGGAAAAGCAATAACCATAAGCTGACCAGGCGACTACTATAGCAGTTCAAAGTTACAAGATCCAACATGCACAACAGCAAAGTTTATCAAACTATGCGACAACGTCTACAGAAACAAAAAATTACAAGATTCATACGAGTACAGAGATCACTTCTGCGGCATATCGATAATCTTGCCGTCCTTGATTGTTTTGAAAACACCGATTGCCGACGTGTCGAAGTCAGGAGCCACGAGCTTTACTTGGACTTTAAGGGCCTCTTCGGTCATCAGGATGGCGCTCTTCCCATATTTCACGGTCTCTTTGTACTTTTTCTTATATTCTTCAGCTTCGGATTGAGCAGTCTTGGCCAATGAGGCGGCCTCGTCGCGTTCCTTTTCCAAAGCAACGACTCGACCGTGAGTAATGTTGAGCTGGCTCTCCAAAGTCAGCTCCCGCTCGGTTAGCCGGGAAACAGCTGCATCGGAAGTCTTCAATTTTTCCTCAGCGACTGTGGCCTTCTCCTCGGAAGCTTTGAGCTTCTCCTCTGCTTTGGACAGCTGCTCCCGAAGTGTCTCAACTTGCGCCTTAAATTGATTGTTGGCCTTGACAGAGGACTCGAGCCTCCTCTGCACCAACTGGATTCTGGACAGCTCAAACTCGGCCTTCCTGGCTATGGCGGCGCCGTGAAGAAGAGAACAATACATCCATCTCGCCTGCCCAGGAAGATCCCAGCCATGGAAATATTCCTCTGTGCCAGGAAGCAGCTACGTGTCTATAAAATTCCTCTCCATCACAATGAGGGCTCCTTCAGAACTGGAGGACGGCTTCCTCCTCTTTGGGTTGTGGATAATCTACACATCATCCTCCTCGAATTGAGGGTTGGAGGTCGAGCCCTTGCCAGGACCAATCGCCTAACCATGAACGGGAGAGGCATGCGCCTCATCAGTATTTTGGTCCGACATCTCGGCATCACGAGGAGGGAACACCGCCTGTTTCTCGTTATTTTCAGGTGGAGCCTCCTATTTCTCGTCGGCCGTTTCCTCATCACTGTTGCCGGCCAGAAAGGTGTTATATAAATTCTCAAGGCCTGTCACTTCGGCAAACATTCCCACTGTAGCAAAATAGTGAAACAGGTTAGTCGTGAAGTCGGCATAACAAATCAGAGCAATAGTAGCACAAGAAATGCGAGTTAAAACTATTCACAAATATAATTTCTAGCAACCTCCTGGTCACCCATAAGGAGATGGAGGTTCACATGGTTTTTCCCAAAAATAGCCAACAACACGTCGGCAATCTTTTTGTCCACAGAGGACATTCCTTTGTATGTTACTTTTATAAAGGTATTGGACCCCGCCCCGAAACTCCAATACGTCGGGATGAGGCGCTGCCCCTCTAACGACAGCCAGAAGGGATGGTGACCTTTGACTGGGCGCACCTTGAAGTACTTGTCCTTGAAGGACATGAACCCTTTCCTCGCTTTCCCTTTTTTGGAATGATTCATAAGGTTGAAGAGATAAAGGAAAACGTCCACGGACAATGGCAGCTCTAAATATTCACACACCATCTCGAAACAGCGGATGGAAGCCCAACTGTTCGGATGCAACTGCGACAGCGCCACGAAGACTCGGTTAAGGAGCGCCATTTGAAAAGAAGTGAAAGGAATGCGAACCCCCAGTTGGGTAAACATTGCCTTGTAGAACCAGATCCAGTCGGCAACTCGGGGGGAGTGGAGGTTGAGTTTGTATAACTGTTCTTTAGGGGCGGGGATGAAAACATCGTAGTTAGACTCCTCGTCGGTCCCGCCGCATAAGTACTCGACTTGACGGAACTCGGTCAGCTCCTCCTCACCCATTTGGTTTGGGGAGTCCTTCACGTCAGAGGTCACCCAAGCATATCGGTCGTAACCCGCGCTTGAGGAGGAAGATCGCGAAACGTGACGAGGCATACCTATAGTGGGGGCACCACTCGGTTAGTCTACGAGGTCGGGAGTTCGAAAAAGGTCCAGAAACTACATTTTGCCTATTCAACAACTGCAACCAAGCATGGTCGAAGCCAATCCTAAGTAAAAGCCTAAAAACAAATGCCCTGGAGTGGCAACCCCCCTAATGCACCTACCTAAGACTAATGTCATCCAACATACAAGTCAAATTAGAAAAATAGCATGCATACAGAGCATAGACAATGAAGATAAAACAAACATGGAACAAAGAGTGAGAGATGAGCGCTTACCAGGATAGTTGCAAAGATTCGAAAGGAGGCAAGAAGGGGCGAATGCACAAGGGCGTAGAAATAGCAGTAGGAAATTCGAGAGGGAGGAAGATGGAAGTGGAGAGAACAAGGAAATGAAGTGGAAGCGAAATGCAAAACTGACTAGGGGATTAGGAAACTAACTCAAGAAGCGCGAAAGGCAAAAAGTAAAATAGTCTTTGCACGCAAGGTTTTGAAATAACCCACTATGAGCATCAAATACTTGACGCGAAGAACGAGGCGACGAAAGGTTATCCCCAGCAACAAACAGACACGCGTGCAAGAGGCACCTCCTCTCCATGAGCGGCCGACCTAGCGACAACACACGAGAGAAAACATAACACGCCACCAACGGTGCTCACGACCATTGCTAACGCGTTGGGGACACTGATACGGCCCAGCCCAGCTAGGCATGGAGACCGACTCGGCCCGAAAATCTACCGACCCATTTGGGCGGGTCATCGTACCCGCCTGTCTGGCGACCCGGCCACGCACCCTCCTTGCCAGCTGCATAACAGCTGGGGAGAAGGAAACTTCCTGGAAGGAGGCCTTCTCCTATGGGGCCCACTTTTCTGACAAGGTATATAAGAGGAGGGTCCTACCCCTCCCCCAAGGTACGTCACACATATCACTTTGCCCACTTTTCGCCTGCACATCTGACTGACTAGAGCGTCGGAGTGTCTTTGCAGCTGGCACCCCCCTCTCTCCACACCAAGATCTCGGGACATCGGCTGCTCCAGCTCCAACCCCGCAACCCGGAACCAGGCGATACCCCACCTTACCAACCAAAGGATCTCCCCGAACAGTCCGGTACCCGAGCTACCGAACAATATTTAATTTAATAAATATGCTGAGACATACTTGCTAGCAGTGTAAGATAAACGAAAATATTTTAAAAAGTTTACTATTAAAAAAGATCTAGTTACAAATTTAAAATTATTGTAAGAATCTAATTAAAAACATATAAAATATAGATTTTAGGGCAATTTACATATTTAAAACATTTGGAAGAAAACGTTATGCAGTTACAACTTTTTAAAATACCAGACGCAATTGCACCTTTTCTAATTATATGTAAACCACGACACCCTGCTGCGGATTAGAATTGCACGTAAACCGCTACACCCTGTCGCAGTTTACGTTGAATTTGGCCTGTGCATAAATCTTTACACCCTATAGCAGTTTATATTGACTTTTGTAAACACAGAATCTGCTACACCCTGTAGCGGTTTCTGAAGGAATTGCGTCGATGAAGAAACCGCAATATCCGGTTTCTTCTTCTCCTAAGCATTGTCTCTTACTTTAGCAAATATGCAAATAAATGATGAATGTGAGCTCTTAATAATAGAGCTCTTAAAAATCTCTAAGTTTTATTTTGTATTCGGTTTTGTAAAATTTGTAATTATAATTATGATATAATACGTTTATTATCAAATTTTGCATAATATGAATTTATTCTTATTTTTTATGTATATTATTATTTTTTGCAATCCTTATTATTTCTTTGTTCATGTTAACTTTTTTTTATCATTTTCTGTTCTTTATGTCTAAAAAAAGTTAATATGAAAAAAAATAATAAGAATTGCAAAAAATAATAACATACATGAAAAATTAGAATACTAAAAGAATAATATAAAAATTATTGATCATATACTTAAGATCATATAAAAATTATATATATCATTAAGATCAATGTTTAAAAATCACTGAAACACCGATTCATTGGCATACTTGAAAATTTTCCTAAATTTTATAATGTCAAACAAAAAGAAAATATTCTATAATTTTTTAGTACTATCAGTACTCTTTAATTTAGTATTATTTGAAACTATAAATTTTCATTATTTATGATTCTATTGTTACTTATAATTAGTTTTTCATTTAATTTATCCTTTTACAAATTTTACAAAGTCGAATACAAAATAAAACTTGGGATTGTTAAGAGTTCTATTATTAAGAGCTCACATTCATCATTCATTTGCATATTTGCTAAAGTAAGAGACAATGCTTGGGAAAAGAAGAAACTGCTACAGGGTATCGCGGTTTCTTTATCGACGCCATTCCTTCAGAAACCGCCATAGGGTGTAGCGGATTCTATGTTTACAGAAGTCAATATAAACTGTGTAGCGGTTTATACACAGGCCAAATTCAACGTAAACCGCGACAGGGTGTGGTGGTTTACGTGCAATTCTAATCCGCAGCAGGATGTCGGGGTTTACATATAATTAGAAAAGTTACAATTGTGTCTGGTGTTTTGAAAAATTGTTATTGCGTAACGTTTTCTTCCAAATGTTTTAAATATGTAAATTGCCCTAGATCTTAAATACAAAATTGAAAGAACTATAGAAACTAACATAAAATTTTAACTAGAGCTGACAGTACTAACCCTATAGTCGAGTATTCTCTAAGAACTCAATTTTCGATAAATAGACTTTTTTAGATATTTTAAAATTTATCTTGTAAAATTCTGAATGATGACCCAACAAGAAATAGTGAGGTAGGTCTAATGGTGAAAAAAATTAATTAGAAAAAGGTAATTAATAAAGTTAAACTTGATTTTATGAGGGTAATTAATTTTTCTAAGTCAAATTTGACTAGTTGATGGTAAATATTAGCTTACTACTAGTTATTTTTCTTACTAGAGACTTTTTAAGCCATAAAAATACTTTTAGTGAAGGTTTTGCGCGCCAAGAAAATCTCTAATAACAAAAGAACCTCAGAACCATTGGTAAAAATAATTTTTACTTAGGTAATTGCGTCTCAAGATTAATATTAGTCATTAATTCATGATTTGTTTCCTTAAGAATAAATCTTAACCATTAATTATTTTACTAAGTAATTCCGCAAATGACTCGTAGAGACCTCGGATCCTTTTACTTGCCACCCAAGTAACTAACCCCTCCCTCTTAGTCTGGACCGAGATTATTTCAGCCTCTCATCCCTCTCTGCTGTATTTTCAACCACAAGTAATTATGACACTAATTATTCTCACTCAAACTCACGCCCCTTCTCTCTCAATCTCAACACCTTTTCTTCTAATTTTTCTTCATCCTTTTATCATAAAAAATTCAGTAAGACTCTGAATTTTTATTTAAAAGAACATTGGTTTTCAACCTTATTTTCAGTAGTTCTTCATGTGTTCTTCAAGAGTCCAAGCCATTTAAACACAATTTCTTGCCTGTTTCCACTAATTCTCGCATTTTTACCGAAAATTCAATAAGGTAAGCTATTGTTTCTTCTCTATTCTTTTCTGTTTTTCAGTAGTGACTATGGTGAATTCTTATTCTCTTATGTGTATAGAAAATTTCTCTTGAAACCCATATGAAGCACGTCTAAGGAGCTACATAAATTCAAATTTAAAGTGGTCAAATTTCAACACTTTTGTGACACTTTCGACCAAGAAAAAATTGCACCATACCCAAACGTGCTCCATCCTTTGCGAGAATATTTTCTAGTGTTTGAGAGGTCTAGTGACTGCATTAAACGAGAGGTAAGGGTTAGGAATAGTTAAAATATGTTTGTGCTTGATTCGCTCTTCATATAAGCCACTTTATGGTGATTTTGTGCTTAATTTTATAATTTGTAAATTCATTGGTACTTTCCTATTTTGAATTGTTATTTGAGTGATATATGAAACTTATTTGCCTCTGAAAACTGTATGAAACTACTGAAATTATTTAGAGCACTTAAGATTTAGGTTTCAAATTTTAAAAGTCATTAACAGTGGATAAAAATAAACAACTGTATCCTTGAAAATTCATCTACCAAAAGACCTAGAAAATGACATGTTAGAAGGTTAGCGAGAAGAAAGAAAATTGATTTTAATCCTATGAAACAAGTATGCAACAGTAAAAGGGTGTTATACTTATTTTCGGATAAATGGAGGGTTAAATATGTAATTTAAATAAAAAATAAATAAAATTATGAATTTAGTGTTATTAAGGATAAATGAGTAATTATATAAATTATTTGGGTCAAAATTATAACTAAAATAAAATTTTTGGCCTAAATAAAAACTGTAGTAAAAATTAGAAGTAAAATGATAAAAAGTGGTAACTAATATAAGTAAATAAATTAATAAAAGGTAAAATAGTGTTTTAGGTTACTAGAGATAAAATTGGTATTTAATAAAAATATTAGAAATAATTTGTTCATGGAAAAATTTTAGGATCAATCTGGTAAAATTTTGACGCTAAATAAGATTAAACGGTAAAATTAGAGTACTAGGGACAAATTGATAACTTTAGGTATAAAATAAAAAAATAAAAAATGATTAATTAACTTAATAAAGGATAAAAAGGTCTTTTAGTAAAAACATGAAGGTAAATGATAAAGTAATAACATTAGTAGTGAAAGTGTCACTAAAAATCTTTGAAAATTAGAAAAACAAAGTCAGTTAACAAAGGGCAAAATTGAAAATATATAAAAACAAGAAAAATATGGTAGAATGTGACAAGGTTGAAAAATTTTAAGAAAAGAGACCGGACACAAATTTTTATAAAAGAATGGCAAAAAAGTCCCTTAAAGATAAAATTTTATTGAGGTGTGCCGCGGAAAAAAAAAACTATAAACCCCGAAGTGCTAGAGATACCTGGCAGAATGGACTTTCATCCTGCCTGGCCAAAGACTATATGAACGTGGGGACGCCCGCCATATGGACTGTTACTCACTGGGAGCACCTTGTATTTTAGGCTATTCTTTTATCAGTGCCGCGATTGTATTTTGGACACCGATGCGCGACCGACCTAGTGGAGTAGCCATATCCGGACTTGGATTGGGTAACGTCGGGTTGTGAGTAGCCAACCGACGTATGAGCTCATGGCCTACATAGGACTAGACATGCATCATACTTGATTGCTGCATTTTCTCTGTTTGTGAATGTACGTTTACTTGCTATGTAACTGTTGTTCTGTTATATACTTGTACTTGTACTTGTTTGTGTATGAACTAATGTTTTTTTGAGCCTTGTGAACGGTTAGACTTAGGCTGTGGACTCCTTAGAGTTTTTGTATAGTATCATGTTAGAAACCTTAGGTCTCACCCTCTTTCTTCCACATCCGCAAATGGGACCGACGTTCTTTTTTTTAGTGCCCTGCCTACGGCTGCTACATAGATCCCGCGTTGGGAGATGCGGTGTTCTAGGAAATTCCGCGTATGCATCGCTACTACCTTTCTGATCATCCCTTCTCCCATCCTCTGCTTAGTCAAAAATTCAACCCGGACATGCCATATGACATGCCTTTCGCCAAGCTGCACCCTGACGAAAGTCAGTATCCATTTTCGCCTCATCCACTGAACATGGCGAAGCTCATACCGAAATTTTCGATAATTGATGTACCCGAGTGACTCTTTTTCTAGTATCAGATCTCTTCAGCTTCCAGTTATCTTTGACCTGCATCGGCATTAGCAGCAACAGCAAGAGCAACAATAGTAGTAGCAGTAGCAACAGCAGCAGTAGTAATCGTTGTCTTTGTCCTCGCACTGTATAGAC
>NC_029791.2:16975412-16978107 GCF_000816755.2 Arachis ipaensis | reverse complement strand
ACAAATGAAGACTATAATAACGTGAATGTAAAATATATTTGAAATAATATTTGGTGGAAAAAATAAAAAAGCATTGATATTGTTCGAAAAAGTATATGAAAATTTTTAAGCAAACAAAAAAAGATTACTATTAAAAAAACGCTATGAAGTATTATGTTACGTTATTATTTATAAGTGTTTCTATTAAAATATAAATGATGTTCTAAATTTTTTGCTATTTAATCCAAACATTAGAAATTAAAATAGTACTTAATTTATATTAAATTGCATTACATTATTTTTCCAAACACTAATAATGCTCCTTTATTTTTCACACTAATTAACAATTTAAACATGATTTACATTCACCTCATAATTGTATTCTTTCTTTGTTTTATTCACGCAGATATGCAGATAAATTACAAATGTAAATAGAAAAAATTAACACATTTAAAAAAAGTATCAGTAATAATAAAAGTAATAAAAGTGATCAATTCAGGAATAATCTGTTATTAAAAGTTTTTGCTTTAAAATAAAAAAAATATACAATACTTTTTATTTTATATTTATATCATGAAGTATTGAGTAATTAGTAACTTGCATGAAATTTAAATAATTAAATAGGACTATAATAGATAGAATATATAAAACAAAAAATAACCTTATTAAATTGGAAAGGAAAGAAAAAGTGTTAGTTGCTTCATTATCAAATTGATGATTATTATTGTTTTTAAAATAGGATCTTGGCTATAAGTAAATCAAGTACTTCCATGACCTCAAACAAATGTATCATCTAGAGGATAAATTTAAATTAAAAATAATAAAAAAATCATAACTAGTAATAAAAAAAATATTTATCCATTTATATTTTTTTGTATAAAAACCTATTTTTTGATAGTATTTATCGTATATTTTCTTTTGGTGTCACATGCTGCAACAGCTAAACACTTTAACATTAAAAGGACATTTCTTCTTTGGATTTTTTTTCGAAATTATAACCTTTAAAAAATCTTCTTTATTGAGATATAGAGAAATTACAATGCTCTTTTACAGGAATATTTGTCTTTTCTATATTTGTTAATATATATTTTCATAAGAATGAATATGTATATGTCTCTTTATCCTATTATACCCTTCTTTACTTTTTAAAAACTTAAATTCACATGTCTATCTTTTAATTGGCTAATAACTTTCGCAGTTTCACCATCATGCTAAACATTGTTAAAGTCAATACACACAATTTTAAAATAAGCGAACAAATCAATAGAGAAAATGGGAATTACAAATCTTGAAACTAAAAATCTATAAATTATTTTAAAATAAGCTATTAAATTGAAGCAAGTAGACAATTTAAACACAATCTTATTTATAACAGCACAACCTTTTTTTAGTATATAAAACTCACTACATGAATCATGTAATGGCATTTAGAATTTAGCTCATAGTATACAGAAAAATTTTGTTAATGAACTTTGCACTAAACAAATATTAACTTGAGAAAAAAAAAAGTGTAGAGAAAGCCAATCTAGAGTAACAGTTTTCTTTCACTTTTCATCTTCTTTGAAGAAAATATGTTCATATATTACACTTTCTTCAGCTAAGTCGCCTAGATATTCTCCATGCTTGACAGAGATCATACTTCTAAAGTTTTTCCTTCTAAATTGTTCACGATTTTCATTGGTACATCAAAAAAGAAAAAAAATAACTTGACAATAATCTAAAATCAACACATGAAACCCATACATGCAATGTGATGAATTAGAAACAAAAAACTCTTTGGCTTAATAAGAATACAAATCCACAGTTTAATAAAAATACATATATGGTAAATACTGTTAAAACAAAAATAATAAAAATTTAAAAATTTACTGAGATAATTAGAATTAGATATTTGTCCTAAATACTTTAATAAAATCACTAAATTAAGTCAAGGAACTAAAAATTATTCATTTAAAGATAAAATTATATACTGATATTTGCACCTTATAAACATCTTTGCTATTCTGACAATTTTGGAAAGCAAAGTATTTTTCACCAACCTCTCTTATATGAAATAATCAAAATTAAAAAAATCAACCATGGTTAGATTAAATTAAACTGAATTTAGTGGTATGTCCTTTCATGATGTGAATATTAATTAAAGTAATAGTAATATAGACTTCAAAGATTAAAAAAAGCAATAAATAATGATTTCATTAATTAGAGTATATCAAAGAATTGGTTCATGTACATAATTCACAAAAAAATTTGTGACCATCACTTAAGGTCCTAACTTTAAAAGGATTTAGTTAAACAATAACTTTCTATCAATAAATTTAATCCTGTAAATAACCGATAATTCATATTTACAATTTGTAAACAATCATGTTACTTAAATCAAACTTTTTCTTGGTCTAACATGAAAAAAACATATCAATCAAGGATCTACGTAAACTATCGAATTAATTCCTCCTATCAAGTTCAACTTTGAATCTATTGTAACATTTTCTAAAGTCTTTGAAATTGACGAAAAATATCTATTAATGGAAAGATAGTATGGCTTGCAACTAAACCCATCCTACTAATATGTCTAATGACTTACAATAGAAAATAAATGCTAGAACTCATAAATAAAATGCTAACTATTCCTACTTCTTAGTAGATTTGGCCAACTGAAGATAAAATTTTGTATTTTAAAATATATATTTTTAATTATAAACTTATAATAAATTATTGT
>NC_029791.2:16964092-16975197 GCF_000816755.2 Arachis ipaensis | reverse complement strand
TCACTTAAATTTCTTTTACTTTAACAAATAATTTGTATTTTATAGCAAAATAAAAAAAAATTTCTCTACAATTACTTTAACAAATAGTTCATGACTCCGATCATGTCATTTATAAAATTGTATGCATAAAGGATTTAAAAAGTTTCTATTTATGTGAATTCTTTTTGAAAAATCTTAAAAGCTTTCAATAATAATGATCACATTGGACTTTACAATAATGCTATTAGTACAATAGATATAACAAAACACACCAAAGAAAGGAAATATGTCCAATTTCTTTACTATTTTCTAAAACCAAGGGCTAATACTACTTTCCACCAAACTTCACAATAAATATGTAATTCCTAATTAATTCTAAATTTAAAATTTCTTATCTAGCATCCTTCTAAACTAATAAATACAAAAAACATCCATGCAAGTATGGAGTTACTCAGGGTTTATCAATGCTAATTATTATTTTGAAAATTTTTTATAAAGTCATGTATAAATCATTTTAGTATTTACTAAGAATGATTCCTTGCACTCTTCTCTAATAAGAACTCGCCAGAGTCTTAAATCTTTCCTGTCCAGTTACAAAAGACGGATGTTATTTCAAGTCAATTTCATCTCTTTAATTTAAAATCAACACCAAAGAATATCATAAAGTTAAAAATTATATCATTTCAAAATTTAAATTAAATTGTTTATTAATTTTATAGAGCAGGTAATTTATGCGCAATTAGTTAAAATAGACTCAATCAAAGGAATCTCATCCCCTCTATTAATAATGAATGAATGAATAAAGCTATGTAGCCTCAGATTTATCACTTTATGTATAAAATTATGAAAATAAATCTATGTGCTAATGCATCAATCTCTCATATAAACTAAATATCTTGAAGAGAACAATATCTAACCAAAATTGAATTTCGTGCCAAAAACAGAAACGGTTAAGATTTTAATAAAGTGAGCTTTTTAAATTAATAATTACACACCTAACAAACATTATAAAAAAATGTTTTATTTGCAATGAAAATAGTCCCTATTTAATTTTCAGTACTACCAAAAATGAATTATGCACTCTGACTCGGGAAGTTTAAAGTGAACCAAGTGTTTTATGGAAAGCAAGACTACCTATTTGTCAAAGCTACTTCATCGTGCATTGCCAACAAAACTCTACTACATGTAATGTATGTAGCTCAAATTGGTAGTTTACAGTTGAATTTGTTAGTACAATATTTATGTCTAACATTTACTATTCTACTTTAGCAATTAGACACATTTTTTGTTATGGAGTTTTATGAACCAAATAACAATTAAATCATTAAATGGGTATACCACATAGAAAAAAAATTAGAAGTTCAAGATAGTAAAGAAAATGAAAATATGATCTGATCAAGAGCCTTCTAAGTGGAACTGGAAGAAAGTCATTTCAGAGTTTAAAATCATTATCATATCCAAACTTTTTTAGAATTGTCTAAAATGTTTCTGTACTTCCTTTCTTTAGAAAGGTATTATGGATATAAATAAAGCCTGAAAAAGTAATGGTGCATTGAAGCATCTAAATCTCTTAAATTTTACTTCATAAGTCTCTTGAATCTTGATAATTCAGATGGCTGCGACAATGTACGAAGCATCTAACCCATGTATCTATGAATTCCAAAACTAAAGACAGGTACATTCATGATATGCAAAATTTAAAAAGCAAAAAACAAAAGAAAGGAGGAAGGACTCGATAAAAAAATCTGAATTTCATTTAGTTCATCAATGAGATTACCAACCATGCCTTGATCACAAGTTATAAATACTCTTCTTAATGTCCTTACGCATGTATCTGTTAAAACAACTAAAAATATGATAAAATGAAATATTTTTAAAACTAAACTACATGAATCAATGTTTGCCTTTGTAATTATATGTGGTTTCCTAGTATGCAATTGGAATTGAAAGAGAAGAAAGGGGTTATGAGAAGAAATGAGAGGGCTTAGGTGTGAGAGATAATTAGAAATTGGATATGTGTCCTAAAGCATTCTCCTTCACCAACCTCTCCTATATATAATAAATAAAATTAGAAAAATCAAGCATGATTAGACAGAATTGAACCGAGTTTAGTGGCCAGTAGTGGAATTTGATTAAATAAGCATGTGAATTTGATTTTTATTAAAAGTTATTTTGGTGAAATAATCATTATTAATTTTAGCACAATTTTTATTACAATTTTATTTCCCGCACTCTTTCATAAAAAAATCATATTTTTCATGTAATGCAAAGTAAGCAATAGACTCTCTTTGATGCATAAAACAAAAATTATACATCAACCTAGCTTATCATACTTTTCTATTTTATATACCAAATAAAAAAATTGACATGCCGTGATAACAACTCACCGGGTGATTGGCGATATGAGATTTAGAGGTGTTCCCTGCAAATTGCAGAACTATTTACGACAACACTTTTAGCTGCAACTCGTTTGTATATGTCTGAAACCCTAAATAGCAAAAGAAACAACAAAAAAATGAATACTTAAAGCAATCAACAAAAGAAAAGAACACTAATGTTCAAACCTGAAGTCATATAGTGTTGGCCCCACTTTAAAATAAATAACTACCAGTATGCATTTGGAGGAAGAAGAAGGAAAAAAAAAAGGAATCTTTTCCTGCTTTCAGGCTGCCGTTCCACTATTCCAACAGCCACTTCTCCAATCTCTGTTTGTTGATGCGGTGGCACGTTCTTGAAAATTCTTGTTCTTCCCCATCATGTTTGCTTCATATTTGGCTCACCCTGCTTCTCTGGACTTCCGAAATCTCCCTTCCAATCTAGTCTGACTGCTGAAAAGTAGGAACCACTCTCGCTGTATACTAATACCACCTATAACTATTATGTTATCATAATGAAATACCAAATTAGTTATATATCTGTTGGATTTTCAAATTATAGCAATACTATTATAAACATAATTAAAATTGTTAATCCAAACAAAATAAGTAGAATTAAAATAACGCTATCCATTATGTCATATTAGATCAGATTCGGTCTAAAAAAACTCTAATAATAATATGATGTCATGTTGCTGAACACTTGAACCTGCTAATTAATTATGATTTTTTTTTACTCAGACAATATGAATAATGCAGCAAGAATTAGTGATATATAAGACCAAGATAACCAAAGCTGATTCATTTAAAAGATGAAAGCGAAGCTATATATTGTTGAAGTATGATTCTCTATTTTGTAAGTGGTTTGTGATGTCCTTACTTTTACTTTCCTACTTTTGTCAATAACAAATCTCTATTGTTGTAATGGCATCGCTTGTTTATGTTTCTTATTCTTTTTTCATAATGAGTATCTATGGTTGCAAGGAACTATATGATCATATACCAATAATTATAACGATAAAGGAACTGCACGATCATATAACAAATTTCAAGAAGATCCAAGACCATGTTAATCTTAGAAGTTGTGAAATTCAATTAGAGGCAAAAGTTTGATTGTAGTAAATCTATTAAAAAAATTATCTACAGATAATATGATACCTGAAAAATAATATTAAAAAATCTAGTAACTCCTCACTTAAAAGACCAAAACTAATTTGAAGTTTAAGAATAAAATATTAATAATTCTTACAGCTCCTGGTGATGAAGATCCTTATACACTTTCTCAAGTTATTCCATCTCATCATTATTCCATCCACTTTGGTCTTCCTTAACTGTTTCCTTGTATCCATTTTTTTCTCTTCTCCTTGTTTCTCTTCATCCTCCTCACCATAATCATTGACATCAAAATCACCTTTTCTATGTTCCATATGCATCACAAAAATAACCCGTCAATCACAAAACACAAATACAAAATAATGAACCACTATACTTGCACAATATTCTAGAGAGTAAATGAGTAAGAGCTAATGTAGCCCTTAATCCATGTGAAACCTTAGCACTAAAAGTAACACCAAAAAGCAAGTAATCAAAGAAGCTCTATCTCTATTCGACTTGGCAACTACAAATAGTTCAAGTTGCACATTTAATGTTCCACTTGCTGCTCATAAAAAATAGCATTTTTTATACTCTAAATTGTTTTAGAATTCAAATTTAGTAACATGTGGATCAAAAAATAAAGAACAAATTGGAACAGAAGGTGACATATTTGACAACAACTCTGTATACTATTTTCCAAAACAAATAACTAACCTCTATTTGACAAATTTATAAATGGTTATGGGTTTACCATTTTTTCCATTACAATATCTCATTTTTTCCCATCTAAACCACACATGCCAACATGCATTAAAGTAATAATTGAAATAATGCTAAAAGTAATAATTGAAATAATGCTAAAAGGCACCTCTTAAGTCCTAATTTATGGATGGAATAATAATAATAATTAAAATGCAGGAAATCAAGCAAATGTCAAAGATGACCGGATAACCACTTCAAAAGTTTTCAATGATTTTGCCGTTATCACTATTGTGCATCACAGATGCTACAATTCATTGAATAAAGACTGGTACCCAAAGACCTCTAGCTTACTATCAGTTGAAGCTCCATTTCAGAAGTAACAATACATAATGTTAGGCAAGTAAATTTTCAAACAATTTACTTGTTAATTACCTTAGTCATGTATTTCCATATATACTGCACAACTTTTAGTGATTACCAAATATTCCAAACAACTACAACTATATAAAATTGTTTTAAATTGGGAAAACATAAAGAGAAGTTAATAAATTTGTCACAAACCCATATTTAAAGAATCCAAGTAATACCACAAACAACAAATTCAACCTTACTTCATGAACAATCTTTAACAATGAAACCAAGGATTCATTCGTTAAAAAGTACAATTATACTCGTACTTTCCACGTTTTATGGCAAACTTAAATTTAAACCATACCAATATCATAATAATTAATAAGAATAAGAACCACGTCAACTTCTAATTGAGACAATAATTAGTAGATCTCATAATCAATTTCAACATTCTTCTTATATCATATCAGCAATTACTGATTTTTTTTTTACCCAAAGAAATGCTTAGTTTAAGAAAACACCGGAAATAAATTTAAAATAAAAATGGATAGCAATAAACTTGGTAAGAAATTCTGACGGATAACAGACAATTTAGAATTTACAAAAAAGTTTGCTTGCAACAAAATTAGATTTCACTTTCCTAGTAAGCAAATCAAAATTATAAGAAAGAAAGAAAGAACCTGAAGGAATTTGATGTAATGATCGAGGCGCTTGAGTTCTGCAAGAATCCTATGCTTACCCGTGAATTATAGAACCATTTTCGACAACATTTTAAGTTGCAACTCATTTGAAGATGTCTAAAACCCTAAACTGCAAAACAAAAACAAACAAAAAAAATGAATACTTGAAAAAGTCAACAAAAGAAAAGAACTCAAATATTGAAACCTGAAGCCCAATAGTGTTAATCCCACTTTGGAATAAATAACTAAAATCTTGAAACCTGACGTTTAAGATAAACTTCAAATCTTCAGCTACAATCTCAACTCTACTGGTTGCTGGGATACCCTCCACTGCTTTCTTCACCTTGTGCTCATAGTCTCTGTTGCTAAACCTTCTTCTTCATCTGGGTTCACTCAGTTCTTTCTCCTTTGACACACGGTTTTCCCTTGCCGCCATAGACGAAGACATTTGCAACTTCCAGATCTATTTTGATAAATGAAACTGTCCAGCCGATCTTGGTGACTTGAAACACAATTTCCAATTTGTGACATGAAGAGAAAAATGAGGAGGAAGAGGAGGATCAGGAGATGTGGGGGTTGGTGGGGGTGGTGAGAAGAGGGAGTGAATTAAGGTTTTTTTTTTCGCTTTTTAATTTTCAGTCATTCAAAGTAAAACGGGAGAGGGTAATTTGATTTTCAGAATGGATTTGTGCGGAAAAATTCCCGCTTCGACTGTTTTTTGCCTGCAACGTGTTGGTCTGGAGAGAGTTTAATTTTGGAGGGAATACTGTGGAGCCTCGTTTCTTGGANNNNCTGTTAATATAAATAATAGAATTTGTAAATATTTCTAAATAAGTTGCTATGTTTAAACTATAAGTATGTGATAAACTGAGTCTCCGGATATATATGTAACATAAAACTATGCTTTTATATGATTATCTGCTCCTTGTGTTATGTGCTTAACTTATAACTGTCCTGATATATTCAATTAACCTGTGATCTCAATAAACGTTAGAAGCTCATATGTAAATAAATATATTATAGTCGTGAGTCCCTAAGGTCAGCTGAATAGTAGCGCCTAGTTGCTAGTCTTGATCATGACAGGCTAAAAGTTGGATCGTTACATATTCAATCTAAACCAACTTGCACTACAAGAAAATGGAACATTTGTAACAAAAATTTTGTATCAAATTTAAAATTGTTACAAAAAAATAATTTTTTGTAATAATAATTGGTAATTGTTACAAAAGAATAATTTTGTGTAATAACATTACAAATTGTTACAAAATATGCTAATATTTTGTAACAACCTAACTTTTGTTGTTACAAATTATGTTAGTTTTTGTAACAAACATTTGTTTTGTTACGAAATATTATAATATTTTGTAACAAAAAATAAAGAAGTTACAAAAATTCGTAATATTTTGTAACAAAATATCTTTTTGTTTCAAAAACTCCAATTTATTCGAAGATAGATTTCAAGTTAATAATTCAATGGTATTTCAAAGATAATTACTTTATATTTAATTTGGTTTTAAATTATTACTTTATTTTATTACTTTATTAATAATTTTACTCTAAATTAAACAAAACTTTAATTTACACTCTCAAAACACTAAACCCTAACTTAATCCCAATTTTACTTAAACCTAATTTTCTATCGTAACCCTCTAACACACAAACAGCAGCCACACCCCTCACTCACTCACCCACGGTCACACACTCACACTCAATACACACAAAAAAACCTAACAACAATTGGTCACACACTCACACTCAATACACACAAAAAGAAACCTAACAGCAGTTGGAAAAGAAATAAAAGAAAGAAAGGGGAAGAGGGGAAGCACGAAGAGGGAGAAAGGGGAGAGAGAAGAAAGGAGATCCGAGGGTGAGAGAGGGTTGCGCTGCTGCCACCGCCAGAACCACGAGGAGAGGGAGTCGCGCCGTCAGCCGCGTCGCCGTCCGTGAAGCCATCGCCATCAGCCCGTCGTTACTGTCGTCGCCGGTTTTCACCACGCCTCGTCACCACCGCCGCGCCGTGCTGCATGCGGTCGCCGCCACTGTTCCGTCACAAGAGAAGGACGCACGAGGGAGGAAATAGAACCACAAGGGAGCTCAGCTACGGAGAGAGGAGACGCGCGTCAGATCTGTCGCCACCGGTCCGCCCATCGCCAAACCACGTCGCCATCTGTGAAGCTGTCTCTGTCGCCGCTGCCGGAGGTCACCATCGGAGCCGCCGCTCCACTTCTGTCATTCTTCTTTTTACAGTGAGTTGCTCGCGCCTTGAACCGTGTTTTATTTTGTTTGTATTCTCGCAGTCCTAATTATTCGATGTGTTCTGCTATTGGAATTGGAATACTTCACTATTGCTCTAGTTCTTAGTCTTAATCTTACTATATTTTTCTGCTACCGTCTAAAATTAGAACAATCGGATGATTAGTATTTTAAATCTTTTTTGTATATATAGTAATATGGACTCGTAACTGGCAATATCGCAGGACTTATGTTTTATTGGGTAAACTTTCAGTTTTTTGCATTGTTGACGAGGAAATCTTAGGTTCATTTTAAATTTTTAACCATGGAACATCAAGATTTAGTGGATAAGAATGAAGAGAGCGTTCAATCGATCAAAAAGGTTAGCAATACTGAAGATCGGGATAAGATGAATGAGGTTGAAGGTGTGAAATCTGAGTTGATTAATGTTGATGAGAGCAAGGATTTGCAATCTGAAACTTAATTGAACTGATTGTATTTGCCCACCTATCTGCAGTGGCTGAAGATGATGCTTCCTTGGTCAAGCAAATTGGCCAGAGTTTCCGGTATTCTAAAATAGAGGTATATTCCTCTTCTTATATTCATGAATAGTCAGTTTTGTTCCTTGTTAACATACATGCATCATCTATGTATGGAAGACTAAACATAGATCGAATCCATTTTCTTATCAAGGCAAGAAGGGAGGAACAAATCTAAGCTGCTCATGACGAAGCCATGTTTGGTGCTTCAGCACTTCCACCTCCTACCAGTACTGACAGTGAGCCTGAAAGGGAGAATGAGAAAGTTGATAAAAAAGATGTTGTTACAAGCCTCTTAGGTGAAACGGTAAGTGGTTTCACTGCAGACTTATGTGGATAAGCATGATGAGTCATTTAAGTAATCCTTGTATTTGTGTGTGCATTTGTTGTTGAATAATTTCTCACATTAAGTTGTTATTGTTGCTCTATACTTGTTGTTGGTTGCTGTTGATTTTCCCCCTCATTGCTTGCTTGTTGAATGATTGTTAAATTCAATGAGAAAGGAAATGCTGCTGAGTTATTGTTGTTTGTGTTGGAATAGATGATGGTTGCTAAACTGAGATTGGTTTTATTGATAAATCTATTGCTAAAATCGTTTAGTTTGGCTTGATTGATTTTCTGTTGAATTAATGGATAAACTGTTGTGCCCCTGCTGCTTGCAAGTGTAATGGTTATTGACTTCAATGAATAGAACGCTGCCTGAATCCATTACCTTTGTTCATTTTACTATTTTTGGTGCTGTATGATGGGTCATTGATTGCTGTTCTGCTGAGTGCTGCTCTGCTTCTTGCTGGTTGGATTGGTTTTAATTGTTTCCTCATGTTTTCTTGCTGGAATTGGCTTATTTACTTCATTCCTAGGAATTGTCAAAGAATTCATATGAAATTTGAATTGATTGATTGAAATTGTGAAATAGGCAAATTTACTGCTGAAATGCTGCCCGAATTTATCTTAAGCTGTTTTCAATATTCATCTTTGATTCAATTAATTGAGTTGGTATTTAATTGCTTTTGGTTTTCAACTGTTGCTAAGCTCAATTGATCGATTATCCGGCTAAGTGCTTCATTGTTTTGGTTGTTGGAAGCTGGAAGCTTCGGATTTTGTTATTCACTATTTGGTTGTTGTCCTATTTGGTTGCTCAATTAAACTGCATTGTGTTGTTTGAGCAAACAAGTTCTATTTGACGAATTTCTGTGTCAAAATAGACCCTTGTTTGCTACATAATTTCTGATTGCCTCAAGATATTTCTTTTGATTATGCACCTAACTTTTTGTTTCGAATTTTCTTATTTATAGGAGTGCTGAAATGGTGACCACATGCTACTTTGAGGACTCAAGAATATTTTGATTCATAGAGACACTAATCTATGTTAGAACTTTTAACTTTTGGTTGAACTTGTGCAAGACATATAACTTGTAGAACTAATCAATGTACTCACTAATGTTACTTTGTTTCAAAACAATTTTAGCTAAATGAGGCATGTTTGAATTATGTATGTTTTTACATATTATATAAATGTAGACTTGCTTAATAGAATAGTTAATATATTAGTTAATTAAAAAAAATGTTACAAAATCAAGTTATATTTTGTAACAAAATTTTTTGATAGGAAAAAATAGATTGTCACGAAAAATACCTTGAAGATAAAAATTTGTTACCACTTTTGTAACGGCTTCTGGTTTTTTGTATCAGAAAAAATTGTTACAAAATATCATATTGAATTGTAACAGTTCTATTTTTCGTTACAAAAACTTTTTGTAACGGGACTTACTGCAACGGCCCCTTTTTTTGTTACAAAAAACTTTTGTTTCAAAATTTCGACGTTTTGTAACAATTTTTTTTGTTACAAATACGCCTTTTTCTTGTAGTATTGTTTGGGTAGGGTTGGCAAACCCCAACGCACAGCGGATTGAAATGAAAGTGGAGCGAGATTGAACTACAAATATGGTCAAATGCAAGTTTAGGCTTAATCTACAGGACCTACTCGCATCCCTGATAAATTATAGTAAGTATTTAAAAATCATTATATATGTATAATTAAATTGATGAAAATTAAACCTATATTTTCTCTTTTTTGTAATTTTAACATGAATTTCATTAAAATTTTGTTACTTTTGATTTTAATATAAATTTAATTTTATATTTTCTATTTTTTTAGTATATTTTTAAATATAAAATTAAATATTACATTTGATGAAAAAAATTGATTTGTTATGGATAGGATCGAATGTAAAACTTTAGAATGTAAACAGGATTAGAGTTGAGAGATTCTGAATCCAAAGGTAAAGTAGAATTAAAGTCTAAAATTTAAACTCGTGAATAAAATTAAAATAGAATCTAAACTTTTTTTTATAGTCCATCCTACTTATTGCTAGTTTTTATTTTAATAATAAAAAATCGAGTATCTATTTTTTCATCTAAAAAGTAGACATTTTTATTGATTGATTTATATTTACAGAGTGATTGGTTAATAACATGTATTTTTTTTAGAAAGGACAAATAAGTCCATAATTTTTTTGTGCATCTTCTAAATATTTATTCAAATGTTTGCACAAAAATTTGGATAAAATGAATAAGTCTTTTGCTAAATACAAAATCTTTTTTTATCACTTATAAAAAATATAATATTTATTGATTATTTTTTATCGTATTTTTAAATTATTCAAGAATTGTTTTGTTGATAACATCTTTTAAGAATCTTTTGTTCATGTTAAAATCTTTCAAGTAGTATCAAAATCTTTCAAGTACCAAATTAGTAATTGATTTTTGAGTAAAGTATCGTTTTTATCCCTAACATTTGAGATAAGTCTTATTTGTATTCCTAACGTTTATAAAAGTGATTCAATGTTATTTTGCTGTCAATTATACTAACAGATCAGATTGTATTTTTCAATTATTCTCACTTGAATGTATTCATTTTCAATTATGTCTCATTTAAATGTGTTCGATTTTAATATTGTACCCACGATTTGTGTTCAGATTCAATTATGTCCCTAAAAAAATAAATTATGTAAATATTACAAGGATTAGTTTCAAGTTTTGATGATCTATTATCTGAAGTGGAGTATCAATTTTGTCCCAGATATTTGTATTCTAACTATAAGAAGAAATTTTCATAATTCCAACTAAAACTCATGATGAATAATTGG
>NC_029791.2:16963411-16963952 GCF_000816755.2 Arachis ipaensis | reverse complement strand
ATAATATTAAATTATTTATTTTTTCAAATATTAGAAATACAAATAAGATAATTTAAATGTTAGAGATTTAAATAGAATTTACCCTAAACGTTGAAAAAAAAAAACTTTATTTTTAATGCTTTATTTATATGCATTTTATTTTTGGACTGGATACGGATCGGGTAAAAACCCAACCCACACCCAATTGAACCCAACTAGAGAAGAGGGAAGCTGATGTTCTTACATGCATTGTCTGTGCATTCATCATTCATGAATGTTTATCAAACATCATCGCACTTCCCGAAGATTAATAATTGGCCCGCAATCTCTTGCGTGGATTTGGGCAAAATGTTGGCCGAAAATTTTGTGGACCAAAATTGCTAATTGATCAAATGATATGATTGACGACTCTTACTTATTTAATATTTAGTGTAGTGTGTAGAAAATACGAGAGAAGTTCAAATTCAATTCTTAGAAGGCAAGGCACATTTTTTGGGACACATTTAAAATTTTCTATTGGTAATCTGGAATATTTGATGTTCCAATGGCCTGCTACAAAAAT
>NC_029791.2:16962904-16963218 GCF_000816755.2 Arachis ipaensis | reverse complement strand
TTAAATATTTTTTAATAAATAAATGTCCTTTTCAAAATTTAATATATTCTCAATATGTATTTTTTAGAAAAGCTAATATAATATTAGTTTTTTTCAACAATAGCCCTACTAAATTAAGAGAAAAAAACAAATAATAAAAAATAATAGTTATTTATTTAAGAAATTGCCAATACATCATTTTTTGTCTACGAACAAAGAATAAACAAACTAATAGTTATTTAAGAAATCGCCAAGACATAACTTTATGTCTATTTAGTTCTTTATTAAAAGAATAATATAATAAATCTAATTAGAAAATCTTGTAAAAGTTAGAG
>NC_029791.2:16961718-16962821 GCF_000816755.2 Arachis ipaensis | reverse complement strand
TTATAAGTGTTGACTCCTAACGTTTTTCTTAATATAATTTAAACTTAACGATTTCATACTCTCTTTGCTTTGTTATATGATCATATTTTCAAGATACACATACAAGCCTATTTCAATCATTTTCTCATCTTGATAGGTTTAATATTTATCAACATTAACCTGCAAATTGGTCCTCAAACCTGGTCAGTGGTCATCCAATAATCTAAGTGGATTATATTTATCAAAACATACACTGATATCTAAGAATTTTATTGGATCATTTCAGATTCGTCTAAGAGTAAATTTGTCCAATTCATATCCATGGCCCATATAAAATCCGTGATGAAAACCTGCATGATCGGATAAGTTCTAGACAAGTAATAAATGAAGTAATTAACATAACATTCTTTTTAAAAATATAAAATAAAATAAAACAAACATGATGGTAGCACTAGCATGTCAAAATATAATCATAAAGAAAATAATTCTTATATATATTTCTTTTTAAGATTTATAAAAATATTATATAAAGTTCTAATTTAAGGATGGACTTTAATTTTGTTAAAAACTATACAAATAAAAGTTATTCAATAATATGATTATTGTTTAAACGAAGCCTATAAAATATTATTCAACGAAAAGAAAAAAAATATATATCTACTCTTCCCATGTACTTGTCAAGAGAAAAGTAATATTATTCTAACAAGTTGTAATATCAAAAATTTGATTATGCAAAAGTTTCATAGATAAAAGAATAATTCGGTCTTTCAAAGAAATTTAGATGTCTCACATTTTAAAAAGTGAATAATATTTTTATATTTTTAATTAGTTGATATTTATTTCGAGATAAAAAGTTAGAGCTAGCTATTTGTCATTTATTCTTGAATTTATTCAATCCAATAAAAAATTAGGTTGGTCTAACGGTTAGTTCACTAGTTCGCTTAAGTGTCGAAAATTTAAATTTCACCTTGTGCATGTAGTTTAGTAGCAAGTAAATTAGTCTTTTATCGAACTGAACCATAAAGAAAAAAAAAACAAAAAACAAAAAACAAAAAACTATAGCCATGCAAGTATGCTACAAGTTACAACATTATATATGCGTATTGTCAAGGAAAGAAAAAGCT
>NC_029791.2:16959585-16961578 GCF_000816755.2 Arachis ipaensis | reverse complement strand
AATAATAATAATAAGAAGAAGAAGAAGAAGAAGAAGAAGGTAAATATTTTTTTTGGTCTTTGATTTTTTTTTATGAGACATATCGCATCTTAATTATCCTTAAACTTCAATTTAGTTCCCACCCATTAATAAAATTGGACAAATTAATCCCTATAACCAGTTGATAGTAAGTTACTCGTCTAACGTGTCAGGTAGAGTGTGATGTGTCAATACTAAGTAACAGGTATCAACTCCAAATGATTATTGGAACTAAAATCACCTTTTTTTTTCTTTCTCTTCCTTCTCTTCCTCTTTTTCCTCCTCTTTTTCATTTTTTTCAAACCCATTATCATTATTATTTATTTCCATAGCCTTAAAACTCTTCGTGCATTAACCTTGACAAAATCATAAAGTTAGTAATCCATATATCATTAACAAAATTTGGGGACAACCAGAAAACTTCAGCGACAAGTTTGAATGCCTCACCAAATGCCACATGGGGACTTTTGTAACTCTTGCGAAAGACGAGGTATGGATAAATGACTCTAGACGTAGTACCAATCAGGAAAGGAAGAATTGTTAGCAGTGGTGGCGTGAAAGACGGTGAGGACAGCAAGAATCTTGGTGACGCCAAGAAGATTTGGGGTAAGCTATTGAGAGAGGTTGGGTGATGGCGAAAAGAAAAAGAAAAGGAGAAAGAGGAGGAAGAAGGAACCACGGTGATGGTGACTGTTGGTGACAAATCAGAGGGAGAAGATGGTGGTTCTAGAGATTGCACGATGAAGGAAAAAAAAAGAGAAGAATAAGAGGAAGAGGAAAGAAAGAGGAAGAAGAAAAGAGAAGTTGGTTCGGTGATGGTGGTACTGTGGTGATGATTGTAAAGGTGAAGCTCGATGATGATGATGATGATAGAGATGATGGTGACTGGCGAAGAGAAAGGAGAAGAGGAGGAAGAAAAAGGAAGAGGAGGAGAAGAGAAGAGGATCATTTTTTATTTTTTATTTTTTTTATATGGAGAGAATTTTTAGTCCCTGAAATTATTTAGAGTTAATACTTGATATACACCTAACACGTCAGATGGACAATTTACTGTCAATCAATTGTAGGGATCGATTTGTTAAATTTAAATGAGGTTCGTATTAAAGTTTAAGAATGATTAAGATACACTATGTTTCATGAATAAAAGATTAAGGACCAAAAGAAAATTTACCCTAATAATAATAATATTTTAAGAGAGATATTTATATTTGCACTTACCAAGACGGTCACAAGTAGCCAAGTAAGTGGGAAGGGTAAAACCGTAAAAGAAAGAAAATTAGGTTACTTTAGATTTAGTTTTAGTCTTGAAGAGCGTGTCAGCTGGCTAGCAGACATTCCAAGCCAAAAAGAGCGCAAAATGGGACCACAATACCCTCAAAATTGAAGCCTATCATATAACAGCACCTTTTCTTTATTCTTTTGAATATATTTTAAGTATTTTTTTAACTGTAACTATCTGTAGTTACTCTAAACATTATTCCTATTTATTAGAATATTAGTGATACAATTAAAAAGTATATCACCAACTTTGCAAAAGAGACCTAAAAAGTAAAAAGTCGGATATTATGGTGTTACCATTTATGGCAAAGAGCCAATTTTTTCTGTTCAAAAGTGTCATTTGAACCTCATCACAATCCATAATGGGCACTAATATTAAAAAAAAACATTGTTTTTCTTTTTTTTTTTTCTCTCCCTCCTACTTAATGTGGATATTTTGTTGAATAGTTTACCATTACTTTGATATATTTATGTATTTCAGTATTTTATATATTGCCGTGAGTGAATAACAATTTATAAATAGTCGGCTCTAATTAACTAATTGTATCTTTCTTCTCTTATCTAGAATTCTATATATAGTTTTTTTTCTCTTTTCTTTTTCTTTAAGTAGGTGTTTCAATTCTCTTCTTTTCTCTTCTATGTTTATGATTGATTATCTTTTATATATATAAAATCTATTTTGTGGAGTATGATTTTT
>NC_029791.2:16959052-16959382 GCF_000816755.2 Arachis ipaensis | reverse complement strand
GTAGGGATGTCCATTTGATACTTAAATTATAAAATTTCAAACACTGGAAAATGGTAGATTAAAAAATAACTATTGTTTTCCAAATAGATGTATGGAAAGTGCTTTTTTGGGTGATGGATAACAACTACTTATGGTACGGCATAGGATAGAGGAGTTCAAGCTTATCCAAACTCCATGCCAAGTTGCCAACTTCACATTACACGCACTCTCCTTGAACTTCCAACTTATATTAGCATATATTCTTTTATTTCTTAGTACTAACTTGTCATTTTCATTTATTGTATCATCAATTTTTTAATATTTTTTATGATATTTTATTAGTATAAATAT
>NC_029791.2:16957945-16959023 GCF_000816755.2 Arachis ipaensis | reverse complement strand
TATTCAATTGCCGTAGAGGAATATTTATGAAATAATTAAAAGGCATTGCCAAATGAAAGTTTTTGATAAGAACTAGTGTAATTTATTTATTCTCCTGGAAAATTTAAATTTACGATGATAGATAGATATGATGGCACTAATTATTGAAATGATGAAATAATATTTGTCAAAGTGCCATATTTAGGTAAACTAGGTGGCCTTTAGATGGATCGTAGGGTGGGTGTTGAGGTTAGGGGGACAAGAAATATCAAATCCGGATAAAGCCGAATCTTACTAAATATTTCTATCTGGAAAAGATTTCTTATCTCACTAAAAATAAACAATAATTTTTTTTTTAAATTAGTCTTATCCAAATGTAGCATCTTAGAGCTTTGCTTATAAACCATCCAAGTCTCTTGTGCTATACACCAAAAAAATAAGTACTTGTGATTCCATTTAAAGGCACATCTTTAGAAGAGAGAAAAGAAAAAGTGAGTGTGCATTTTCACACTTACATTTGTGTTCTTATTTAGAAAAGAAACTAACTAAGGATTTTGTTAAGAGCATATAGTTGAAAAGTGCTACTATGGTTGAGAAAGCAGCAGCTCATGAGATTGGTGATGCTTCTTCTTCTTCATTTGGGTCTGGAAATTCAAGTGATGATTCATCATTAGTGATGGAATCTGATTCATTTGAAGAAGTGATGTCTCCTTCTTCTTCTTCTACTACTTTTTCTACTTCTACAAATGACCCATTGAGTGATATGTCTAGTTTGTTTCAACAACTTCCCATTAAGTAAGTTTCTTTTTCTTTCTCTTCTACCTTCATTCAAGTGATAAAATCGTTTCCGAGAGCTAAAGTTTTTAAATACAATGAATATGATTAGTTTCTCAAACTTCTATATATTATACCATGTGTTTTTCTTCTACATGCAAGAGCTTATTAGACTTCAAAAAAACATGTATAATAACACATATTCAAACTAATGTTATTTTTGGGTTAATGGTTAATATTTTTTTAAAATCTCAAATTATGAAATAGTAGTATACCAACAAATGGTAGTGTTATAAAAATGGATTAACTTAAAGATATATGGATG
>NC_029791.2:16956572-16957836 GCF_000816755.2 Arachis ipaensis | reverse complement strand
ATAATTAATTTAATAACTGATTTAAAATATACGTGATATGATTACGATTGATTTTATTACTGATTTAAAGTGTACACGTAATATAATTGATCTGCGTAATATTATTGCGAGTTTTGTTTTTACTTCAAAATTGTTTTCTCAAATTTGTTTATCTTTAATTTAATGAATGATATTAATAGGAGGGGGCTATCAAAGTATTACGAAGGAAAGTCACAATCTTTTAGTTCATTAGCAAAAGTAAGGAGCTTGGAGGATCTTGCAAAGCCAGAGAACCCATACAACAAGAAGTTGAAATCTTGTAGAAGCTATGCACAGAAAATGGGAGATGATGATGATGAGAGCCATCAAGCTTCTAATTATAATAAGAGAGGATTGTTGCATTCTTCAACAAGTTTTTCAAGGGCCTCATGTTCTTCACTTATTAGTTCAACAAAAAGGGTCAATGAAAATAATAATAATAATAATAGTAATAATAATAACTTCATTGGTAGTAGGCCACCTATTCCACCTCATAGGTCTACTGGGTCTACCACCATCCCTAGTCAAACCATTTTGTTAGTTTGAAAGGGATTTTATTAAAGTTGAGTTTTTTTTTTTTATTTCTGTTTTTTTTTTTTCGTTTTTTTTTTGTTAGTTAATTAAAATTTGAGAGTTAGGAGTTTGGTGCTTGTTATTTGGGATCATATGATGTTGATTTAACTAGCTAGTTTCATTGTCAAAGAAAATTAGAAAACCATAAAAAACTCCCAAGAAATCAGAAGCTTGAGAATAGACTAAATTGTTCTTTTCCTTCCTTCTCTTTTTTCGCCTTTATAATCACTTAATTATTTTGCTACTACTCACCCTGTTTTTCTTTTGGCCTCTCTCTCACTCCCTCTTTCCACTTTTTAATTTTAAGGATAAATTATCAACAATATATTTAAATAATTTTGATCGTTAATAAAAATACATTTAAATTTGATTATCGATAGAAATGTTCTTAAATAATTTAAAATCGCGACAAAAAATTTCAATATTAAATATGTATTGTCAAAAAATATTTTAGATATTGAATTTTAATACGATTTTTTATAAATACAATTAAAAAATGAGATATTTTTATTTTTAAAATTTAGTGATTTTTTGTTAAGTATATTTTTTTGTGATTTTTTTGTAATTTTTTTGTTAACAATCAATAATACTTTTAAAAAGTCACAAAAAAATACATAATGAACAAAAATTTATTAAATTTTATGAATAAAAATATTTCATTTTTCTAATATTG
>NC_029791.2:16946512-16956524 GCF_000816755.2 Arachis ipaensis | reverse complement strand
ATTATTCGAGTGTACTTTTAATAGTTTATTCTAATTTTAATATTCAATTAATAACTGTTTTTTAATGTTATTAAAAATTTGAAACTCGGTATATTTTATCATAATGTAAAATCAGATATCAGCAAATTAAATAATCAAAATTTTAGTACATAAACCTGTCTCTCAAATCAATAGTTTTAAACTTTTTACTTTTTGAAATATATAAATAATTTGTGTTCCACATAAATTTCAATGCAAATCAGATTTTTCAATTTATATATATACATATTAGAAAAAAAATCAAAATTTATTTTATTTAACATTTAGTGATTATTTAGTTACTAAATAAGTAAATATTTTCGATATACAAAATTCACGACTCAATCGTCATGAAATTTAAAAAGCAAAGTTCTTTATCAATTTTAAAACTTCTCAAATCTAAAGATTAAATTTTATAATTAAAATAAAAAATAATATTCATAAAAAAAAAATACACCACTTTATCATTACAGTGTATTACATGGACGGTTACTCTATTTCTAAAAAAATAGGCCCTCTCTCTTTTAGAGAGGTAAAGCTTTTAATTCTTATGTAATAATATTATGACATCGTTTAATTTGACGTTTGTGCATTATTAAGCTTCTTATCTCTTAAGATTAAATGTCTATAAAATTGTATGCAAGCTCGTAGAAATACATGTTTTTATGGTTCAACTTCTTTTTTCTGTTATGCTTTTGCTGTACGAGTACGTAGAGTAAAAATTGTGCAGAAGTGCCATGTAAAATTGTAGATTCTTTAAAATTGCGATTCTGCCAAAAAATATATCTCAAAAAGAAGAGTGGTCTAAAACCTTGTTTTTCATGTATATCTTGGGATAGGGGTAGGACCCTCCCCATATATACACTATCAGTAGGACGGGTCCCATAGGAGAGGTCCCTTTTTCCGAAACTTTCTTTTCCAGCTGTCATACAGCTGGCTGCCAGGAGGTAGGTATCCAGGTTACAACCCGGGCGCGGGGTCCGCTTAGTCGGTTGGGTGGGTCGGGTCGGACAATGACCCAGCCGGGTCGGGCCAGAACAGTTTCTCCAGCGCGCCGGCTGTGGCCATGAGTGCCATAGTTGGCGCGTTATGCTTTCCTTCACGTGTCGTCGCCTGGTCGGGCTGCTGCTTGGTTGTGGTGTGGGCGTGCCCCCTACGAGCGAGTGAGGCTCGTCGCCTTGAGGGAACGTCCCACGTCGCCTCGATTTCTGCGCCGAGCATTTAATGCCATTGATGATTGATTTAAACCCCTCGTGAAAAGTCGACTATACCCTTGTCTTTCGCGCTTCTTTACGCGTCAGTTTCCTTTTGGCTTCCCTTCACTTTCGCTTCCACTTCTCCACTATCATCACATCTCTTTCGCTTTCTCCCATCACTTCCCAAGTTCCTTGTTGCGAATCCTTGCTTCGTCCAAATCTCCCCCAGCTTTTCAGCCTCCTTCAATCATCAGTATTATCCTGGTAAGCTCATTTTCCCTTCTCTTAATCTAGATAGCTTTGTTCTGTTGTTATGCTGCTTGCTTTTCCATTTTCGATTCTGCATGCGCATTGTTCATTTGATTGAGTGCTTGAATAGTTTCAGTACATAGGCATTTAGGGGGGTAACCATTCCAGGCTTTTGATGTTAGGCTTCGTTTTTTGAACATAGATTTAGGCTTTGCTTAACTGTAGGCATTGGGTAGGCAAACTATGGAATCTGGTGTTAGCGCCGGTCTCTCGACCTCTTAGACTAACTTTGAGTGGTGCCCCATTGTAGGTATGGCCCAACGTCCTATCATGAGGGTTCCCGCCGTGAGGGCGCAGCCGTACGACCGATATGCCTGGATGACTTCGGATGTGAAGGAAACCCCCACCCAAATGACCCTAGAGGAACTTGACGAGTTCCGACAAGCCGAGTATCTCTGTGGAGGGGGCGACGAGGAGGCCAATTACCAGGTTTTCGTCCCTGCCGCTAACGAACGGATATTCCAGCTAAACCTACACTCTTCCCGGATCTCCGATTGGATCTGGATGTACAAGGTGATGTTCACCCACCTAGGGGTTTGCATCCCCTTCTCCCCTTTTCAAATGGCGTTGCTTAACCGCTGCGATGTGGCGCCATCTTAGTTGCATCCGAACAGTTGGGCTTCTATCCACTGTTTCGAGATGGTGTATGAGTACTTAGAGCTGCCGGCTTCCGTCAAGGTATTTTTATTTCTTTTTACCTTGACAAATCCTTCTAAAGAGAGGAAGGCTAAAAAAGGCTTCATGTCTTTCCGGTCAGCCCAAGGTCGGAGGATCTTTGGCCTGTTTGAGAATTCGTATCATGGTTTCAAGGATAAATACTTTAAGGTTCGCCCGGCTGAAGGTTGGCATCCCTTTTGGTTGACGTTGGAGAGAGAACGTCGCATCCCGACCTACTGGAGTTTCGGGGCGGGAGCTAATGCCTTTACCAAAGTGACGTACAAAGGGTTGTCTCTCGAGAACAAGAGGGTCGCCGACGTGTTGTTGGCCGTTTTCGGGAAGAATCATGTTAATTCCCATCTCCTCATGGGTGATCGGGACATGGCTAGGAGTTATATATGTGAGTAGTCGTTTAGTGGTGTACCCATGTTTGCCATTACCCTTGTTTATTCAACCGGTTTAACGACTAACTAGCTTCCATGTTTTGTTTCAGTATCGATGGCTGGCGATTAAGTTGGACTTGATGCTTTGTTTAATACATTCCTTGCTGATGATAGTGATGATGCCTTTGCCACTCCTAACAACGAGGTGCCTCCCAATGATGCCATCAAGGCCAAGGCTCACTCACAACCCACCCAGGGTGAGGTGATTGGGACCAGTGCTGGTCCGGGTCCCCCAACCAGAGGTCGAGGTGGAGGATGAAAAGGTGATTGTTATTCACAACCCAAGAAAGAGGAAACTGTCTTCTAGCCCTGAGGGAGTCCTTACGGTGATAGAGAAGAACTTCGATGTCGGGAACTTCATTGATTCCCAACTACTCCCCAGCACGGAGGACTTCTTCCACGGTGGGGATCTCTCCTCACAGGCCAGATGGATGTACCGTACTTTGCTCTGGGGAGCCGCCATAGCAGAAAAGAGGAAACTGCCCTGGCTGGGGCGCGATCGCTGGAGAACAAGATTGAGTCATCTGTCCAGGCTAATAACAAGTATAAGGTTGAGGTCAAGTCACTCCAGGCACAGCTAGCTGAAGCCGAGGAGAAGATTAAGACCTCTGATGCTGCCGTAGCGTGTCTTACTAAACGAGAGCTTTCCTTGGAAGGTCAGCTCAACGCCGCTCAAGGTCGGTTGAAGGAGCTTGAGAAGGAGCGTGACGAGGCTCTTTCATCGGCAACCGCAGCCAAGACCGAAGCAGCAGATCTGAAGAAGAAGTACAACGAGACCGTGAAGCAAGGTAAGAATGCCATCCTGATGACCGAGGAGGCTATCAAGGTTCAGGTGAAGCTGCTAGCTCCCGACTTCGACTCCTCTGCCGTTAGCGTTTTCAAGACAATCCAGCATGGCAAGCTAGTTGATATTCCGAAGAAATGATGTGAACTCACTTGTATTTTTTTTTTTGGATCTTGTAATTTGTACATCTTTAAACACTTTAGTAGTTTTGGCAAACTTGTTCATCGTTTTGTTGGTATGCAACAGACTGTTTATTCCCGCTTTGTTGGTAATTAACGTGTTTTATGTTTTTTTACCGTTTTACTGGTAATTAGCTATCCGTTTATACTTGCTTACCATTCCGTTGGTAATTAATGAAGCCAGGTCATGGCTTTTACCGTTTTAGTGGCCGTCTATTGTGGCGTTTGCCACTTCAGTGGTTCTCGGGGTGATCAGTCTCGGGATACCGTGTCGTTAAGGCGTCGGTTACTTCTACTTGGCAAAGTGACTCAATTAATAAGTATGAAACAATTAATTAACGATAAAAAAGAAGACGATGAATTCCAACTAAACAATTAATGGCAAATAGTCCAAACATAAAGTAATATGGGTCTTACTAAACCGGTTAGTTCGGCGCTAGGAATAGAACCTTCTTAGGTTGCTCGCGTTCCAGGTTCTCGGCACTTCTCTGTCGTCCAATCGTTCCAGTTTGTAAGCGCCGTTGCCGAGCACCTCCTTTACTCTGTACGGGCCTTCCCAATTTTCCGCCAACTTTCCTTCCCCTGGAGTCGGGAGTCTGACATCGTTGCGCCGTAAGACCAGGTTGCTTTGCTCAAACTCTCTCTTGAGTACTTTGGCGTTGTAGCGTAGGGCTATCCTTTGTTTCAACGCCGTCTCCGACAAGTGGGCCATCTCTTTAGCTTCATCCACCAAGTCCTTTTCTACGGCCTCTTCTATTCCACCCAAAAGTAGTCGCGGGCTCGGTTCTCTGATCTCCACGGGTATTATCGCATCCACCCCATAGGTGAGCTGGAAGGGCGTCTCCCCGGTAGATGACTGCTGAGTTGTGTGATAGGACCAGAGAACCGAGGCTAACTCGTCTACCCATGCTCCCTTCTTTTGGTCAAGTCGCTTCTTGAGGCCTTGTAGGATGACCTTATTCACAGCTTCGACTTGGCCGTTGGTTTGGGGGTGCTCAACAGACGAGAATTTCTGCCTTATGCCAAGGCCGGCGAGAAACTCTCCGAATTTTTTGTCGGCAAACTGTGTCCCATTGTATGAGATGACGACCTCTGGGACCTCAAACCTGGCTATTACTTGTCTCCAGATGAACTTCCGACAATTAGTCGAGGATATGCTGGCCAGCGGCTCGGCCTTTACCCACTTGGTGTAATAGTCGATGGCGACAATTAGGTACTTGACCTATCCCGGTCCGACCGGGAAAGGCCCTGACAGATCGACTCACCATTGTGAGAATGGTCGAGAGGCCATCAGTAGACTTAGCTCGGTCGCTGGCACTTTGTGGAAGTTGGCATTCTCCTGGCATCTTCTGCACTTTTTCACAAACTCTTTGGAATCCGCCATCATTGAGGGCCAGTAATATTCGGCCCTAACGAGCTTCCAGACTAAGGCCTTCCCCCCGATGTGGTGACCACAACATCCCTCATGGACCTCCCTTAACACGTAGTCCGTTTGGTCGGGGCGTAGGAACTTCAATAGGGGTTGGCTGAGCCCTTTCTTAAACAGTTGGCCTTGTATTACTGTATACTTGGCCGCTTCTCTTCTTAGTGCCTTTGCCGTCTTGTCGTCATCCGGGAGCTTACCCATTTCCAAGAAATCAATGATTGGGTCCACCCAAGAGGGTGGGTCGGGTGCCCGTGTTATATGCAGGGTCACCGTTGGTTCTTTCACTAAACCTTGAATCAGAGACCGGTTGCCTGTTCCTGCCTTTGTGCTCGCCAATTTTGATAGGAGGTCTGCCCGAGTGTTCCTCTCTCTCGGAACGTGTTGCACCGTGACCTCGTCGAACTCCTCGCTCAGCTTTTTGACCCTCTCCAAATATTTCTGCAATAGTGAATCTCTGGCTTGGTACGTTCCATTGATCTGGGAAGTCACAACTTGAGAGTCGCTACACACTTCTACTCTTGTGGCCCCGACCTCCTTTACCAGAACTAGGCCACCATGAAGGGCCTCGTATTCCGCTTGATTATTGGACACCGGGAATTCAAACTTGACCGATTGCTCATATACGACTTCGGTTGGACTTTTCAGGATGATCCCTGCTCCACCAAACGTTTGGTTGGAGGCTCCGTCTACAGGGAGCTTCCACCATGTGCTCGGTATCTTAGGAGGGCTTCCCGTTACTTCTACCAGGAAGTCAGCCATGGCTTGGGCCTTGATTGCATGTCTGGGTTCGTACTGCAAGTCATACTGAGACAGTTCGATTGCCCAGGTCATCATCTTGTCCGCCAGATCGGGTTTTTGGAGTACTTGGCAGATTGCCTGGTCCGTCCTGATGATTATTTGGTGTCCTTGGAAGTACTGTCGCAGCCTACGGGAGGAGGTCAGGAGTGCATATGCTAGCTTCTCCAGCTTACTGTACCTCAGCTCCGCCCCTTGTAACGCCTTACTTACAAAATAAATTGGTTGCTGGATCTTTCCTTCTTGTTGCACCAGGACTGTTGCCAAAGCCTCATCAGTTATTGCTAAGTACAGGTACAGTGCCTCTCTATTCTTAGATTTCCCGAGGACAGACGATGTCGAGATTATATCCTTGAAGTGCTTGAAGGCTTCTTCACACGCCGGGGTCCATTCGAACACTATCCCCTTTTTCATCAAGTTGAAGAATGGCAAAGCTTTGGCGGCCGATGCGCCGAAGAAGTGGGATAGTGCGGTGACCCTTCCCGCCAATCTCTGGACGTCTTTTATGCATCCCGGGCTCTTCATTTGTAAGATCGCTTCACATTTCTCTGGGTTGGCCTCCACTCCTCTTTGGGTTATCATAAACCCCAAGAATTTTTCGGCTTCCATGGCGAAGGCGCACTTGAGCGGGTTAAGCCTCATGTCGTGCTGCCGAAGAGATGCGAACACATTCTCTAGATCACCGATGAGGTCCTCGGCCATGGTGGTCTTTACCAGAATGTCTTCTACGTACACTTCTATTGTCTTGCTGATAAGATCGCTGAATATCTTGTTCATTATTCTTTGGTACATAGATCCTACGTTCTTCAATCCAAACGGCAGCACCTTATAGCAGTTCGTTCCCCCTGGCGTTATGAACACCATCTTTTCTTCATCTGGTCGGTGCATCGGTATCTGGTTGTAGCCAGAGTATGCGTCCATGAAACTCAGATACCGATATCCCGCAGCCGCGTCGATAAGAGCATCAATATTAGGGAAGGGGAAAGAATCCTTGGGGCACGCCTTGTTAAGGTCAGAATAGTCCACGCACATTCTCCATTTTTCGCTGGGCTTTTTAACTAGTACTACATTCGATATCCACGTCGAGTAGTCCAGTTCCCGGATGAACCCCGCCTCTAGCAGGCCGGCCGTTTGCATGGCCACCTCGTCAGCTCTTTTTTGGGACATTTTCCTCATCCTTTGCGCCACTGGCTTAGCCTCTGCCTTCACAGCTAGGTGGTGCAACATGATCTGATGGTCAATCCCCGGCATGTCGACTGGTGTCCAGGTGAATAGGTCGCCATTTGCCCGGATCATCTCCACCAATGGTTCTTTTAGGTCATGAGGGAGGTTCCTATTCACGAAGGTAAACTTTTCTTCCGAGTTGCCGACCCTAAATTTCTCTAGGTCTCGTTCAGGTTCTGGCCTGGGTTTGTCGTCGACTCGTGCGTCTAGGTCGGCCAAGAAGATCCCGGGTGCTTCTTTGGACTTCTTCCTTAGGGAGAGATTGGCGTTGTCGCAAGCGACCGCCATTTCTAAATCTTCTTAGACAGATCCAATTGACCCATTATCAGAAACAAACTTCATTACCAGTAGCTTGGTATAAATTACTGCTCCAAACTCATTGATAGTTTTCCTACCCAAGATGATGTTGTAGGCCGTGGAGTCCCTTAAAACAACGAACTCCGCCATTACCGACCTTTTCTCTCGGCCTCTTCCTATTGAGATCGGTAGGGAGACTATCCCATCAGGCTTAATAAATTTGTCTCCCAAGCCAACCACACCGTGCTGGTGGGTTTTCAAGTCGGCGTTTCGGAGGCCTAAAGCATCAAACACGTTGCGGAATATGATGTTCGAATAAGCTCTAGTGTCTACTAGAATTCGCTTTACTAGGCCGGTTCCGACTCTAGCTGTGATCACCATGGAGGGTTCTCCGGCAAGTCGTCAAACCATTGGTCCTCGGGCTTGAATGATATTGATGGTACCCTCTTGGAGGGAGGCACGGAGCTAGATGATGATACGGCTAATACTTTGGCGTCTTTTCTGCTTGCCGACTTCGACCTGGGGGGAACATCTCTCCCAACTACAACATTTACAATAGTGAGGCCGCGCTCATTGTCCTCCTCGGGTTCCTGTCTCTGCCTCATAACGTGACTCTTGTTGTCGCCCGATCGGTCACGATCGCGCCTCCTTGGCTCCCTTATGAGGTGGGAAAATTCAGCCAGCTTACCTTCCCGGATCACCTGCTCCAGAGCGTCTTTCAAATCAAAACAATCTTGGGTCTTGTGGCCAAAACCCTTGTGGTAATCGCAATAGAGGCTTTTGTTCCCTCCAGTTCTATCATTGAGTTGTCGAGGCTTCGACATGATGCCCTTGTCGGCTATTTGCTGGTAGACCTCGACGATCGAGGCTGTCAGAGGAGTGTAGTTTGTTAACTTTCCTACCCAGAGAAACGGCTTGAAAGCTTTAGCTGGACCTCCGTCCTTGGAGTGCTCCTTAGTCCTCTCCCCGTTACCGGGATGACGAGCAGAGTTATAGGCGGGCTACCGCTTGTTGGCTGCCACGACTTGGCTAATCTCTTCGTCATTAATATACTCCCTAGCCACATTTTAGATCTCTTGCATCATCCATACGGGCCTGGTGGTGAGGTGCTTCCTGAAATCCTCGTTCACCAACCCGTTTGTTAAGCATAAACTGGCCACCGAGTCCGTCAGACCGTCAATCTCCAAACATTCATCATTGAACCTATCCAGGTACCTTCTTGTTGGCTCCCCGTTTCTCTGCATCACCCCTAGCAAGTTGATCGGGTGCTTCACTTTGACAATGCGCGTCGTGAACTGTGCCAGGAAAGTGCGACTGATGTCCGCAAAGGTGGTTACGGAGCCCTAGGGGAGAGCATTGAACCAGCGAATTGTCGGTCCCACTAAGGTCACGGGAAAGGCGCGACACCTTACTTCATCACCCACCCCTTCCAAGTTCATCCTGGCCTCGAAGGCTGTTAGATGTTTTTGGGGGTCTTGGGTCCCATCGTACCTCATGTCCATTGGCTTATCGAAGTGCTTCGGTAGCCGGACCTCGAGGATCGAATGGTGGAAAGGGGTTGCCCCATGATTACAGGTTGTCGCCTTCTCCTTGGTCTTTCTTTGCTGTCTTCTCGGTTTTCCTCCACAGTATTTCTTGTCAGAGGTCGGGTGTAAATTACGGGATCTCGCCGTCTTCTTGGCACTTCCCTACTTTCTCCTTGGCTCTCTGACTCCGATCGGGGGCTCGCGGTGCGTCTGGAGCGGCTCCTTCAGGGGCTTCTCCCTCTCCTTTGTGGAGATCGGGAACGCTCTTGCCTCGGAGCTGGTTGGTGGTGCTTTCTGCTGGCTACCTCCCGCTCCAGGTTTTGCACCCTGTGGCGTAACTCTTGTATTATTCTGGCGCTGTCGCTACCTGTTCCTCCAAAGGGAGGCCTCTCATGGGAGCGCGAAGGAGGGATATCGTGCATTCGCGAGAGGAAGCCACAGAGGCTACCCTGCCCGTTCGGGGAACCATTTCCTCCCCGCGTGGTTCGCCTCCGTCGTTTGCCTCCACCGGACCCAACAGAAAGTCCATCTCGGCCGGTCCCCACAGACGGCGCCAATGTTCGGTATTTTGGGTTCCGGACGGGTCGATGGAGCTCTGGAAGTGGAGTGGTAAGAACCAGCCTTGGTCTGGGTCCAGCCGAAGGGGGCGGAGACTTTACGATCTACCAAGCTGCTGCGATGCGAAGAGGGGGTGCCACCTGCAATGACACTCCGACGCTCAAGTCAGAAATGGTGCAGATGGTGGTGAGAGAGTAAAGGAGGTAATGACGTACCTTGGGGGAGGGGTAGGACCCTCCCCATATATACCGTGTCAGTAGGACGGATCCCATAGGAGAGGTCCTTTTCCTGGAAGCTTCTTTTCCCAACTGTCATACAGCTGGCTGCCAGGAGGTAGGTATCCGGGTCGCGACCCGAGCGCGGGGTCCTCTTAGTCGGTTGATCGGGTCGGGTAGGACAATGACCCAGCCGGGCCGGGCTAGAACAGATACCATTTCTGAGTTCGTCCTTACATGCAGCTCCTCCATTTTGCGAGCGTTTGGGATGAATTAGTGACGAATCCCATTTTTTCGATGAGTTGGTCATGCGCATTTTCATCCACCTTTTCATTCATGTGCATTTTAGTAATTCATCAATTTTAAATATTTATTTAAATAAAGA
>NC_029791.2:16943259-16946456 GCF_000816755.2 Arachis ipaensis | reverse complement strand
AATTAATTATATAAAATTTAATTCAAATATAATATTTTCTATTGAAATAAAATATATAAGAATATTTATTTTGATATATGATAGAATATAAAAGTAATTTACTATTTTACTCTTTAATTTTCAAATTTACACAAATAATTGGCATTTTATGAATACTTATATTTATAAGCTTCTAATTGTAATTTTTATTTTCCATACTAAGTTTTGAAACCTAAGTAAGTAATGTTGAATCACACGTCTAGAAGTATTAAGCGCACGTTTGGATTCTCATGGGATGCAACTTTCATAAATTATGGTGAACTAATGTTCGTTATATGCATTTTAAATAATATGTAGTTTTTTAATTAATAAAAATACATATATTGATTATAGGGTGAAAACCAATTATACATACAAGTAATGTTTCAAATAAACCTTTAAAAATTTACTACTATTAATAACTTCACTTCACAATGAATTTTACAAAAGTAAAATCATCAAGCACATACTAAAAGGTCAATATTATAGTTCTAGTAGCTAACATCATAAACAATATTATTTATTCACTTAAATATTTTAGTGCTCATCTAAATACTAACTCTATTTTCTTTGCTTTTTTTCCTAGATAACTTTATAGATCATATATTTATTTATTTTATCAAAGCAAGTCCAATCTGATTAAACCGTAAACAAGAGCATTTGGGCAAAACTAAGTATTAGAAGAAAGACAAGAATTAGCCCAGATTAAAACAAAAATAGATCAAGATCAACCCACTCACAACAAACAAGCCCAACTAAACAATGTCTAATTTCTTCATTTCTCTATTTTGTCTTCTAATGTACTGTACATTCTTCTAGAATTAGTTTGTTTTGGTGATTCAGCCTTCTGTTAGGATAGGAATCATTTTCTGAAAATTTAGAAGATTTCATTTGATTTTGTTGAACTATGCAAAATATAGAATAGGATAATATGTATATATATTGCTTATGTTCATTCTGTAAATGATGAAGAAAATACATCACAAAATTCTTACATTAATTCTTCTTTTCTCTCTGTTTTGATACTAATCTATTATTAAGAACCCAACTATGTTTAGTTGATACTTTGGACAAAACAAAATTCCTGTTCCAACAAATCAAAATAATGTTGTATAGTGTCGACTGTTGAGTAGTGACATAAAAGAAGTTCAAAGTACTCCTTTTCCGATAAATGGATTTCCTTCCCTTAATGCTAATCTTTTTTTTTTTCTTCTCTTATTATTTTCAGTTACGAAAATATTTAATAACAAAAAAAATTAGTTAAAAACAGTCAAAATTTATCTTATTTAATATTCATTAATTGTTGCTAAATAAGACAAGTTCTTACTATTTTTTTTTTTTTGTCTTTCTAGCATTACGTTTAGTTATATTAAAAAATAATTTCCGTTATTATCTCACATGATTGTTTGGAGGTTTTTTTGGTTTTTTTGGAGTTAGATCGTTTGAAAGTTGGAACTGGTAGAAATAATATTTTCTTCCTTTTTTTTTTCATCAGTAGATGAAAAAGTTAAGCAAGTTTTTTTTTTTTTAATATTCAGAAACACCAAGTTCGGGTAATGTCCGAAACCACATCTGGTTGGGCTGAAATGTTAAAATAATATAATTATAAAATTGCTTTATTCTTCGTATTCAAAAGAAAAAAAGAACATTTCTTTTCACCTTGGGTTTACAGATCAGCCCGTTAAATTAAATTATTAAACAAAAAGTTACATCGGCCCAAAAAAATATTGAAGAGTCATAGAATGTATAAGCTTCGTTTGAATTTAGTTGATGTGATTTGCAAATTTATCAAATCTTAAATAACTTAATTTAGTACGTTAAAATAATAATAATATACTTTGTTAATTAGTAAATATAAATAATTTCTGATTTTCTGTTAAAAAATGAAAAATAAAGAAAGAATATGCTAAAGATGATCCATTTCGGTGGTGAAGTAGTTAGCAGTTGACGTTTTCTAACTCGAAATAGTTGGTGCCAAATATATCTAATCTATATAAGGTGCATGGTCCATATATGAATGCATACAATATTACAATCTGCACGTGCAATCACCACTAGTGTACTTACCAGTTGGCCAACTATATTTTCCATTTTTTGTTTTTTGGTAAAGCGACTATTCAGTTTTAGTATACTTTTTCTTTAAGATATATTAGTGTGTAACATGAAATTAAAATAAGATAATGTTAATCTTAAACCATGGTATAGATAAACTATGTTACATGTCCCCATAAAAAAATAAGTTAAATAACATAACGGTAAAGTGATAATTAAATTTCTGAAAATTTTGATATTGGATAAATTAAATTTTGAGAATTAAAAACTATTAAATAATTCTTCAAAAATTATAAATGTTAAACACCTTACATTTTTCCGTACATTTTAAAATGAAACGAATATCTTTAGTTGGCCTATTATATAAACTAACGTGTTTCATTTTGGCCAACTTAACATTGGGACGTCATCGAAAGTTGTTGAAGCCTCTCTTATACTGTGGGTTTGTTCGTAACTCATCACAAACCCCTTTTATTTACAATAAACCCTAGTTAAATTGTTCTCAACATTTGAGATAATTCCAATGTGGCATAGACAAATAAATCATATGTACGCTATGGATAAATCATACATCATTGATAATAATATACAGTTATTTCTTCAATATGTTGACAATTTTGTAAGCCTTAATTTTTTTGAATATTGAACAGTAAAAATAGGTAAAAAAAAAAGTAAAAGATTTGACGACTAATATTTTGTATACTTGTTAATTTTTACTGCATCATCATTTAGGATTGAATGTGGCCTATTTTAAGTTTGGACTACATTCCATCCTATAATGACAAGGTAATATTTTTCATGTTGAATAATTGTTAGCAATTTTTTTTGTCGTTGTCTATTTGTCTAATTTGATAGTGGAGTCTAATAAATTAGTATTATTTTTCATAACATTTGATATTCTTCTTTCTTTTTGTACATTTATAACTAGTTGTTGATTATAGTTTTATATCATTTTGTTCAATTTTTATAATCGAGAGTTTAGTGCATTTTAAATATGATTTTTCTGTTTAATTAGATTTTTTTAATAATAAATTTTGATATTTAAACTTGTTAGTAAACTTTTAATTAAAAATTATAGACAAATTATTATAAGAAATTGTAAAACTTTGAATTTTGTTACTTTAAAA
>NC_029791.2:16942405-16943172 GCF_000816755.2 Arachis ipaensis | reverse complement strand
AAAAAATCCGCCGGTAAACAGTTACCGGCGAGATTTACATTGTCGGATTTATTCCGCCACTAAATCCAACGGTAAAAAAGTTATCGACAGATTTTTTATAAAACTGCCGGTAAATCCAACGGTATCCTAATACAACACTGCTCTCCTCTCTCACCTAGTCCCATACTCACCTTTCTTCTTCTCTTAGGCTCAGAGCTCCCTTTCTCAAAGCTCACTTTTGACCACATCCATCACCGTTGTTCACCTCCGTCACTAGCTTCTCGTTCATCGTCGCATCTCCCCCAGTGTCTCCTCAGACGTCTACTTCCTCGTTGCCGTTCTTCTTTTCTTCTTTGTCGCTCACCTCATCGCATCTGTTCGTCACCTCTGTTCGTTATCTCTATTAATCATCATCGTCGTTATGTTTCTGGTCACCATTTGGTTGCCAATCAGCCAATCTACTTCTGGTTGTCGTTCCAGTTGTGGATTTATTTTACTTTTTCAATTCCGCTTCACTTCTGCATTCTGGACCTACTTACTTTGAGGCTTTGGGGAGATACTTTTTTAAAAAAAAAAGTAAATATCAATACATTTTTTGTGTTCTGTAATTTTTTGCCTCTCTTCTGGTTATTTTTTATGATTTAAATTTTATTATGGTTTGATTCAGGCTATGATGCACGGACATGAGATATGGCATGACACGGAACACGTCGACTCACGAATTTTCAAATCTTATAAGACTCGAGGACACACATATATATAAAATATAAAGTATTTTTTAGATAAAT
>NC_029791.2:16933565-16942375 GCF_000816755.2 Arachis ipaensis | reverse complement strand
ATATCTTATTTCTAAATTTATTTCAAGAATACATGTTAAGAATAAGGTTGAATACACTGACACGTGATGGTATTTAGGTGTGTCCAAATGTGTTCGTAGAAATTTTTTTTATGTTTTATTAAGACACAGTTAGACATAGTAAATACGTTTATCGGATAAGTGCCAATGAGTGTCGTATCCAAAATATATTCGAGCGTGAGGTCGTTTCCTCTGTTCGAGCGCACTCTCACTGTGTTCACCGTGCCTCTGTCACTGCCACCGTGCCTCTTGTTCCCCTGCCACCGTCTCCTCCGTTCGTGCTTCCCTCGCCAGCGTGAGGTAGGTCTTCTCATTTTCTCTATTTTGTAATTTTTTTTAATTGTGTATTCTAGAAAGAGTATTGCGGTTTTTATTTTTGGGATTACTGGTTCTGAAATTTCTAATTTCATATTCTAGTTACTATTGGTGTCTTCGTTACAATATTCATCACCTTTGTGATGTTATAATCTGTGACTAGGAATCATTTAGTTTGGTTAATTACTTAATTTTGTTCATGATTTTTGTTAGCTGGATTTTGAATTTTGTTTGTTGTGACTTGGAGTCATTTTGTTTGCTTAATCTCACTGCGAGGTCACTCTGTGATCGTCGTTCATCTCTCGTCATCTCTCTGGTAGGCTGATGCTTCTTAAGTTTCATCTCTCTTTGTATTTTTTTTTTAAGATTCTCCGGTTATAGTAGTCTTAGGTCCCTGCAACTTGATATTGAACATTTTTCTCTGTTAGATACTTTGGTAGTTGATAATTATGACAAGATAGAATTATCAACATTCCAATTTAAGGTAAAGGTTGTAGATTTTGTTTCTATGCCAAATTTGCTGACCTTGCCCAGTGGCTTCAAGGATCTATGAAGCCGTTACAGTATTTGTTGGTTTGAAGATACATCAATCATGTGGTGCTTCTTGAGTGGCTACCAACTATGGATTCAATTTAATTTTTGTTACTGATGTGTATGTTGATTCAGAAATCGAAATTATGAAAATTGTTGCTGATTATGGAAATTTTTGTTGATTTTCTTATGCATTCATGTACTGAACGAAGCACTTTTACTATTGCAAATGAAGCAACAGTAACTCTAACTTTTACTTTTTTGTTGAATTAAATAAAATAAGTTTAATTTTCTGTTAGTCTGGCTTGATGGTGTTTATATATTTTTTTTCTTTGTGTTTGATTAGTTACTGAATTTAATAGTATTTTCTATGTGTGTATGTAATTATAGGTTGTTTTGTTTAGTTATTTTTTTTTTGTTATTTAAATATTTAATTATGATTTTGTATTATTATGCTAAAATGCTAGCATTATCGTTCTAAATATTGAATATCTTAATTTGAATTGAAACATTAATTTTATATTTCATAAGGATCCTAGATTGTAATATAATTTGCACTTCTTGATGAGGACATCATCAATTATAAGAAATTATTTGGTCACTTGAATTATGGCCCCTCTGAATAATTAGTGTATATCCGCCCATGCAGGAAATATCACTGGACATTGGCATGGACGAGGCGGCCTTTGGAACAGAATATTTAGATGGTGATGGTGACCTGGGCAATGATGTACGTGGCAGCGGTTTAGCAAGGTCGGAGGAGGTGATGGAGATGTTGTCTAACTCTCCCGACGAGGCTGCTCGTTTTTACGAACAGTACAGCCGAGGTAAGGGTTTTGCTATGCGTGTTGGTAAGAAGCTAAAAAATAAGAATGAGGACATCGTGCGATACACATATTTGTGCAACAGAGAAGGGTTTAGACAAAAGAAGTGGTTGGAGTTGCAAGGTCGAAAGAGATAGCACAAGGTGGTTACGCGATGTGGGTGCATGGCAGAGATGCGTATCAAGCAAAATGGTCAGATGGGTAAATGGTATGTGTCGAGATTTGTAAATGACCACAATCACGTGCTCCTCTCTCCGAAGTTAGTAGAATACTTGCCTCCACATAGGAAGATGTCGGATGTGGACGTAGCCCACATGGATAGCTTACGGCAAGTTGGGATTTCAATTCCTAAAATATATGAGTCGCTTGCAGCACAGGCTGGTGGCTTTGATCATATCCCATTCACAAAGAGAGATATGTACAACGAAGTGAGGCGCCAACGAGGCATGAGGAATGGAGATGTCAATGCAACGATAAGGTACTTTGAGGTAGGTACGAAGGCGGATGAGAAACTCTTTTGGAGGTGTCAGGTGAGTGCAGATCAGCATATGTGTGACCTATTTTGGTGAGACGGGAGAAGTCAGGATGATTATAAAATTTTTGGCGATGTCTTAGCGTTTGATGCAACGTACGGGCGCAACAAGTACAATCTACTGGTCATTATTTTCTCTAGAGTGAACCATCACAACCAGACGTGCGTCTTTGGGGGTGCCATGGTCTCTTGTGAAACCCAAGCAACTTATGTTTGGGTGTTGCAGAAGTTGTTGGAATGCATGGAGGGGAAGGCACCCAAGGCAGTAATAATAGACAGTGATCGTTCTGTGCGAATGGAAATTAATGAAGTTTTCCGGAGGCTCACCACAAGCTTTGTGCATGGCATCTACTAAAAAATTCCACAACAAATGTGTGCTTGCCATGGTTTACAACCTTATTTAGATATTGTATGCTTGCTGAAATTGAGATAAAAGAGTTTGAAAAGCATTGGGAGGCAATGTTGGATGAGTGTGGAGTCCAAGATGTAGAGTGGGTTCAGGATCTATACACGAAGAAATTATATTGGGCAACTGCATACATACACGGTAGGTTCTTTGCTGACATCAGGACGACATCGCGATGTGAATCGCTGCATGCGAAGCTAGGTAGGTTTGTGGAGAGGAGGAATGCGATACTCGACTTTGTGATGAACTTCCAGCGTTGTGTTGAGTTCCTCAGAGATAACGAGGATGAGATGGACTTCCGGTCGTCGTATGGGACCCTCGTACTACATACTCAGTTTCCAGAAATAGAGAAATCTGGAGCAATGAAGTATACCCGAGAGATATTTTCAAGGTTCTGTGAATCCTTGCAAAGGTGTGTTCGGATAACTGTTGTGGAGAGTCAGCCACGTGAGGGCGGTACTATTTATGTGACCCAAAAGTATATGCGATCGGGAAGAAAGTGGAATGTTATCCATGTGTTGGCTTCGGATAAACATACGTGCAGTTGCCAAAGAATGGAATCGTTTGGGCTACCTTGTGTGCATATACTCTCAGTTTTGGTTCGGTTAGACGTGGGTTCTTTTCCAGACACCTTGGTCTTGGAGAGGTGGACTAAGTCGGCCAAGTTCGGATGGGAGCATTTCTGCAGCACTGCAAGCGTTTGGCTCAGCTTGTGTGTAACAACGACGACTTATTCAAGTTGTATTCAAAGCAGATAGTCCAGGAAGCAACTAATCTTGAAAGTATGAATGATTCGGGGAATAGTGTCGGCATTGGTGGTGGTGGTGGACAATGGTAGAGTACTAGATCCGATTAGGGTTCGTACTAAGGGCACCGGGCGTGGTAATGTACAGGTTGGGGTGAGGGGAGTGAAGCGTAGAAAGTGTAGCACGTGTGGGATAGTCGGACATCATCGAACTCGATACCCAAATCGGGTGAATATATCGGTGCCGAACAGCCAGGATGAGGTGCCACAAATGGTGTCACAGTCTGCGGCGCGTGTAAGTAGTAAGGTCACTTTAGATTAGTGATATAACACTTGTTGAGCTGACATAATGCTTTGTTCAATTTGCAGGCTGAATTTCCTCTTGCGCGTAGCCTTTCGATCGAGAATATTGGGGTGAGGGATTGCTATCGTCCATCAGTGGCGGACACTTCCGACTTTGGAGCAGCTGCGGATGGGTGTTCTCAAAAGTAATTCCATGCCTTACATGCATGTGTGATGTAGTTGAGAGAAAAGATTGGCCTTTCTAGGACTTGTAATGAGTAAGTGTGGCTTAGGGTGGTACTGTTAGTCATTTTGGACCATTGGTTAAATATGCAAGCGAAGCTCATTCAAGTGAAGATACTGAAGGTGTAATGGATTGCCGAAGTATGTATGCCCCGGTATACAGTGTTTAATCTATCCTGTTTATCAGTTTTTTACACTTTCGAAATTGAATCCAATTATGAAAGAACCGTGTGTATGTAGGTGTTGTTCTTTTCAGGGAGATGTTTTTCTTATTTTCAAAAAAACCATATTTTCATTATGAAAGAAATATTTACTGCATGTTTCTATTTTTTGATTGAGATGGAAACTTTAGTTACCTTTAAGTGTATAGTCAACCATCGATAACTATGAAATGTAAATAATAAAAGTACAAATCGAAGTCAACCGAAATTGTCTTCTTACATTACAATTTTGAAAACAACTTTCAATAAAAAAATAAATCACAGAATCGGCTAGTATTAACAAGTTTCGAATAGGCCATCAACCTCATCAGCTGCATTTGTTAGTAACGGGGCCAGAATCGGTGGACGTCCATCACACGCATAGTCAGCATAAGTTACGAATAATCTCGCTAAAAAAAATGGTTGTGACTTAGATGCAGGTCCAAATTTGGTAGGTGAATTTTGTATATATTTATTTTTTCTATTAGCATAAGTTCCATTTGGTCATAGTGGCGGGGTAGATTAAACTGAAGTGTAAGTGTGTGTTTGGATATTTGTATATTAGTTGATCATTTTAATTTAGATCTATTATTATTATGTATGATTAATTTTTTGTTTAATTTACTTTACTTAATAGAATTAATAAATCATATTAAAATTAGCATGACAATATCTTTACTAATAATAACTAGCATGCATCAATATATATAAAGGTTGTGGAGCTTTTCGGCCACATTGAAGAAGACAACTACAAGTGGGCCATCCGACTAAAGCATGCATGGCCCTATCATAGTTGCACCCTGTAGGTCGTAAGCCCAGTAAGTAACATTAGTTTCTAATACACCACCAAAAGGACACACCTTTGCTCCTTAATCTACAACTAAGATTACCCTGCTATGCAGTAGATACAAATTTTTATGTAGTTATAATACTACGGGGCAAACAAGTTCTTCAAGGCAGGTCGCCACAGACAGAGGGGCTGCTCCCACCGTTAGATACGTATCTAGAATTCACAAAAAAGAGTTCGGTATTATAGGAGCTTATGGCATGTGGATAGTTGTGGGATCCTACTCTTTGTTGGTCGTGATGTCATGCCATAGGTGCTCTGCTTTTGCTTCCACGAGTCCTCGAACCTGATTCGGTTCAGACTAGATGAGATATGCGGTTATCCTCATCCTAACTGCAAGTGTGCTCGCCTACATGGGCCCAGGTCAACACAAAGCATAGTTACTTTCATTGTGTTGGAAGTTATATGTAAATTCCATGTAATAGATTATGAGTAAAAGGCGTAGCATAAGCAATAATTGGCATAGCCAAGCTTACCGAAGGACTAAAGATCTTTGTGGAGAATCCTCCTTCCTGCTGCAGCCAGTACAAGCACCAAACAGCAATTTCCTCACTACAATCATGATTAGGGTCATTAAAATAAAGGCGATTAATTTCAAGAATGACCAAATAGTTTCTGTTGTTCTAAAACTGAATTATGCACAATAAACCCATGATTTAAAAAAAATTTATGTTAACCTTCCAAGCTCGTTGGGGATGTCCTTGGGATAGTTAAATTTTTTCCATGCAGAAGGATCACAAGAGCCATGCTTGGAGTTCACAACATTCCTCTCCGTCATGAACAATTTACCTAAAGTGTTTAGTGTAAAAGAATAACTTAATGGATTTGCAAGTTACAATCCGTGTCATGTGGGTCTCACACCGGACTATACTCTCATCGTCATGGCAAACATCCAACACATACACCTTTAATGCCTTAATGTTTAAAAGCATTAGATACCAGCCATCAGCAGGTTCCAACACTAGGACAAAGACCTGAGAACGGGTTTTTTAGATACATTAGATGGTGCAGCTGAACCTTTCCTGTGGTATCGGTTATATTGTGAACTTCTTACATGTTCAAGATGGCTGGTCTTAGGCATCCACTTGTACTCGTATTTGTTTTTCAGTTGCTTTATGGCCACCTCGCGCAAGACATCAGCTGCAAAATGAGACGGAAAGAACCACACACGTGGTGCTATGCTTTTGGAGCACTTCATGGATACAAGCATACACCAAGCATTGATAATCTACATTTAAGCGTTCACGTAACATAGTTAGGGAACACAAATAAACCTCACTCTCACCACATACAGGAAATGCAAATTGGTAAAATAGTCATCGTTGGTTTATACTTGTGGCTTTGATAACTTACATCAGTGTGTGGAGTCCATGGCGGGATGAGAGAGAAGAACATTCCCCGCGGAATTTCAAATTCAGCAAAGTGGAAGAGTACCTCACCGCACTTTAACAAGATCGGGTTAGATTTCCAAAGCGTTGGGTTGTACATATCTAGCAACATGAACTGAAACATAACTAAAAGGATAGAATTAACCTGTATTTTGTGTCGTTGATAACCTTGGCAAAGACATATGTAGCAAGCTTGCACTGCTCAATAGAGAGTCTCATGTCCAAAATTAGCCTGAATTGCATGTCATGGCTCTGCGTCAATAAAGGGAGATTATGGTAACAGTCCCGGAGTTAATAAGTCTTCACATGCTAATAAACAATGGGCCCAAAAAATTGAAAAAAAAGCTACCATGGGGACAACCAGTACAACAAACTTTTGGGAGTTGCTAGAGGGGCCATCGTGGCGAGGACCGGGCCATCTCAAGAGAGGTCGTCTACTCCCCGACCTTTCCGGCTTCCCACTCTGGGTCAGATTCAGTCCTGTCAGCGGAGACCCCTCCATGGTGGTCGATCCAGTCTGTTCTATTTTGGCTAACTTATTTGGTTTGCCATTTGATGGTCCTGAGGCATACAGGCCCACGAGGCCAGTCGTCGACTCGACCTGGTTCCACAAAGGCCGTTCGATCATGTCATGTATAACACGAAATGCATATAGGTCATTTACTCAGGACAAACACACATGCAATTTTTGAATAGGCTAGAAACACGCAAATTGGCATACCTTATTTGACAGAGTGGTGGGAGTCTTCATTGACGATATATTGCTGAACAAATTCGGTATTCCAATCGACCAATATCCCGCATCCGCTGGGGGTGGAGCCATCACAGGGAAAGCGGTGCACCGGCGCGGTGTCAACCAAGCCTCATCGATGGACTCTTATGGAGACCCTTGGGGTTGTTTTCAAGACCCTTACCCTTCTCTGTTGATGACCTCAGCTGGGTTAGTGTTGTCAGTGTCTGGCATGGATGACTATGACTAGCAGTTCGGCTTCCGAACTCATATGGGCCTCCACCTGGTCTGGGTACCATCACAATGGAATGGTGGTCTTCCTTGTCACATTGGGTGTTCTGCAAAATCTGGAGAAGAACACCTTCCGCAAAGGTTGCCTTCTTCTCCATCTCCTGCATGCGACCATGTAGCTCGCGCAACTTCTCCTCCGTTGACTGTCCCGTACAACGTAGTACACATGTCAGGTATAAAAGGGATAAATCCTAAGAAACACATGCATAAATAGTATAAGGGACTAGAAACGAGCAGGGCCACACTTCAAGTTATTTTCCACATCTCAAACCTCTAAGGCATACTTCATGGCTTCATTAAGCATTGCGGCATACCGTAGTGCACCCACACTACCATGCATACTTCAACAGGTCATTTAAGTAAGAAAAAGGTGCTTACTTGAATCAACTCCCTTAGTCGACGCTCCATTGTGGTTTCAACATCTTCGGTTGATGACTTGGTCAGAGGATCTGCCACCAGGTTAACCAGTGTCTGTCCCTGAGGAATATCCGGAAAAAAAAATAGTAAATTAACTTCCCATCACCATTAATGTTCCTTGCTAAGGAAACAAGAGATTTAGTATTTTTTTCCTACTCCACAAACGATATGGCGGAGAAGGGACTCACGACGTCGATTATGAGCTCCAGATTCATTTCTGATCCTCCACATTCATGTACGTCGGTCGGTGATGTAGCGGTTATGCTCAGCAATAGATCGTTTCTGCAACATAAAACATTGTATCATCCCATAAGCAAGCCACAGGTGACCACCATTTCACAATATAGTGATCATAAAACAAACTAAAGTAGTATCCATACCCTCCCGCTGGAAGATACTCCTGCGAGTCGGGGTGGAAAGCATTCCATTCCTTCCATGATTCATTGTTAGAAGGTTACTGGATAAGTAGTCTAAGTGAACAAGAAACTAAGCTGACGGTAAAAAAAATCATTACGAAACCAACTTTATTTGTATTAGAGCTATGGAGAAGGTTGGATGAGGGTACGTAGTGTGTATTCAAAAGGTAATTTGGGGACAGTAGGTACCCCTACTTGTCCAGTAAAAAGTTTCTAAACCTGCAAATTGCATGTTCAAGTGATGTTAGTACCCCTATATATTATCAACACGTGCCATCTGATGTTACAATCCACATCGTCCTTCGATTGCCCTCTAAGTGGGGGGAGTGTTACTCAGTCCTTGTAGCAACTTAAAGCAAGTCAAATAAACTTGTTTTATTTTTAGTTTGACTTGCATGGACCATTCCTTTGGTCATTTTGGGTTTCGTCTTTTTCTTTTAATGCAAACAAACACTACCATATCAAGGCCCAAGGTTCATGTGTGTGGTATATAAAACCAAGCATGTCTATCCTTCTTAATAATAATAACGACAAAAGCATCTACTGCTAGTAAAATTTATGATAATTGTATTAGTAATAATAATACTAATAAAATTTAGTATTTAATTATTAAATTCTGATTTTA
>NC_029791.2:16918956-16933539 GCF_000816755.2 Arachis ipaensis | reverse complement strand
TACACAGTAGTAAAAATTTTTGAGTTAATGTTAAAATAATACATATTGGCATCGAAAAATTAATAATTAAACATAAACATAATTGTTAAAGAAAATCAATGTAACAATTAGAAAATATTGAAAGGTTTCTTAAAAAAAATTAAATTATTAAATTTGTTTCAACAAAACTTTGTCAAGAATACAATGCAATTAATAAAAGAATAATTTATTAAAAGATATTTAGATAAGCAACATTTCCTGACAAGAATTAATAAGAATTAAGTAAGTTATCATTATTTTTTATTTGGATAAATAAGATTAAAACCATAGATACTATTTTTATTTGAATTTCAAGGTTTAATCAATGTGACACTCAAATTTAAACAATGACATCAAGATTTTGGTCTCAAAGACATCAAACTCGCCTCGTAACTCTTTTCCCACAGTGGAATTGTGATTCAGCCATGTCAAGGATACAAACAGTTTTGGTTAATGACGATCAAAGAACCACATTAGTCAGGTTCTCTGATCTCAATCATGCTCTCGAATGAAGGGATGCTTCCGCGCTCTCCGTTATATTTTCTAACGATTTAACATGGATGATCTTGAAGCTGAAAAATCCTAAAATTTTTAGATAAAATAAAATTTTTATTCAATCAAATAATGATAAATAATTTTTTTCGATTAAATTATATTAATGTAATAATTGCATGATAAAGAATGTTAGAAAGATAAATAAATAATACTTTAAGAGTATAGAAATATTAAATTGTCATTTCAATTTACTTTTTTGATGAACGACAACAAATATCTTGAATTAATTAAATTTTTACAAGAAATTACATACCTACAAATTACCTAATTTCCTCAAAAATCTTTTGAACATACAAAAATTAAATAATAGGTTGACTATTGAGAATTGAATATAATATTTTTAAATTCATATTTTCAATAAAAATAAGTACTTAATTCAATCCATCCTAAACAATTCTATACACACTATAACTTATGCATCTAAATAATTCTAAAATGTATAGAATTTTTTTTTAGATACAAAAAACTTAAAATATGTTTATTCTATTTCAAAAATCAATATTCATATTTAACTTAGGATTTCAACAAATATGGCAAAAAGTATTAAATTTTTTACTTAAAACAAGTAAAATATCTACAAAAAAAAATTCCTAAAACAAATTTTCTCACCGTTGTTTTTTAACAGTTATTTTTTTTTACGAGTTCAAACAAGTTCGCGTACTGTATCGGCGAACTTGCAGATTTTGTTAAGCTTTGCCCACTTCATCAACATACATCACGAAAACTAACAAGTTCATCCTCCGGTGCGGCGAATGTGCTCATATTTTTGTACATTTCGGGTCGTATTGGTATATTTTTATTCGGTATTTAACTCACATAATATGAAAATTTAACTTATTATTTAGGCAAACTTAAAAATTCTACACATGTTATCTAAATTAATGATTTCCTTTAATTTCATAAAAATAAACGTAGTTATAATTTTATTCTCAAATGATTAATTATGTTTATTCGATTTAAAAAAAATTATTTAAAATTAGTAACTTTAGAATGAAATATTAATGTACTAATATTATTTTTAAATTAAAAATTATAATTTTTTTTTACACTATACATTAATCTGGTGACTATTAAAGAATTATAAATTAAACCTCTCTTGTTATTTTAATCTTCGTAAAGTTGAGACAACCCGAATATATTTATCTAAAATTTAAATCAACCAAATACATTAATTTAAATCAGTTAATAGAGTAGGCAAACTTTAACAAAATTTACAACCCTCTCGACACAATATGTAAACTTACCCATATAAAAAAAAAGAATAAGAGTTTCGAAAAATCAAGATATAAAATTTGGTTTTAGAAAATACTAATTTTTAAAATTTTTTTTTGGAAACTTTTCCTCCGCAATTACTATTGATACTTTAGGCTAAATAATTTAGACAACTCAGATGTATTTCAAGTATTAGTTGTATATTCTTTTTTTTTTTTAAGTTAATTATCATTTTCACTCCTTTCTATTACACTTGCAAACTGTGAATGAGTATGAAGGACTCCAAAATTACATTTTCGCATCAAGTCCTAAAGGCATTGTGAGAAACACCTTTTCTTGCAAACTGGTTCCTGCAGTAATGCCTTCACCGAAACTAGGAGTAGATTCCAAATCATCATTTCAATAGTCTGACTGACACGTGACTTGAAAGAACGACTGCATGGACCATTCTCTGCACAGTCGACATGAAATGACATATTTGGCAACATATCACGAGGATATCCTCAACCGTTGATTCTGAATTTTGTTTTTTCTGATCCATATTAATCTCATCTAATCCATATGATTATCTTTCCTTGCATTGGCTATTTCTATGATGAGACTCATCACTCCCTCCAACGTCCATGATGGACAATATTGCTCTGTTACCAATAAATTGGAAATATTACCTATGTTCCTTACGCAATTGATTTGAAGATCACAACCATTCATACCACTTTGACCCTGGCGGTCCGATTATAAATTGGTGCTAGGTAACAATGTTGGCATCGCCTCCATGGGTTAACCCAAATGCAACCATTCTTTTTTATAGCTCTAATTATCTGACTAACCGAAACTACCGCAAGAAATCCGCATAGGCTTCTCCTCCCACTTACTCCACACCTTCATAGCCTCACATCCTCTCCAACTAAAAGAAAAAGAATATATTTGAATCCCAACCCGCCCATTTTTGCCCAAAATAGTGCAACCCTTACCACTTACTACTTAACCATACTATACCAACGGCTTTTTCCAAAACCTTTTATCCATCGACCCCTTCAATGGACTCTAGATTATCCCCGTACTATCACTGTGTCTTTGACGGATGGATACCTGGCATATATACGACCATTGAAGACGTCCATGTCCAGATTGAAGACTACGAGAACAGCGTTTGGAGGACTTACGATACAATGGACGAAGCGGATGAGGCATGGCTGGTATACTTTGGTAGAGGCGACCGGGAGCATGGAAAGTGGCGGCTGGATAACGATCTTGCACCTGAAACCCGTCGCTACGGACGACTACCGTGCTTCCCAAATGGTTGCATTAAGAGCTTTGCATAAACGTTACAACCTCAAGCGACACCAGCTGCCACCAATACAATTCCGTCGTAAGTACCCTACTCCATTGTGTTTCTCTTTCCACGTAACAACTCCCGTGCACCTACTTACCTTTACTTGCCAATCCATATTCTTTCCCTTTAGCCAACGAGGTGGTCCCTGACAAGCCAGATCGCGAGCCTTTGTTGGCGGTAAGCATGAGGGACTGGGTGAGAAAGGCTTGTGACTCACTAGATATTCCTCCTCTAATATACAGAATCATTAGGTAGACAGGATCACATGACCGGAGATGTTATCGGCACCTTGCCTCTGTCGTCCCCTCCGGAGCAACGGATGCCTTGGTGGTGTCTGGCAGATATGCCAACGACATCGACACAAGCCACGAGGACGCGGCTAGGCTATGCCTTCGTGCCCTATCCGAGGTTCTTGACACATTCGTTGATGACTACAACTATGACCTCTTGGAGACGTGGGAGACAAAGTACATCAACTTGGCCCAAGAGCTTTGCTCCCTGCAATCTAGGCTTAACGATGTCCCTGACACCAAGGATGCACTACTAGAAATAACGCTTTTTTGGACGAATTTTGAGACGAAATTGAAATAAATTTCGAACATATTAGAGACAAAATTTTTCTTTCAAACAAAATTGGGACGAATTTTTTTTGTCCCAAAAAGCCCTGATGCTAATTTACATTTTGTTTGAAATTTCGTTCGAAATTTTTTCAGACAATTTTGTGACAGATTTGAAATAGGCATTTATCTGCTAGATTTCTAACTATTATGATGTATTTTAGATGAATTTCAGACAGATTAACCAACATAAAGACAATGTATTTCAGACAAATTTCAAACATAAAAATATTGATTTTTAGACAAATTTCAAACAAAAAATATACTTTATTTCAGACAAATTTCTAACGAATTTAGTCAAATATAACAAATTTTTTTCGAACAAATTTTAGACAAATCAAATATTTTTTTTCAATTAAATTTCAGACAAATTTAATTTAAAAGAATTTACGTATTTGAAACAAATTTCATACAAAACAAAAAATTATTTTCGCACAAATTTTCTACAAAACTTAATATAATATTTCAAATAATTTTCATACAAAATAATTTGCTATTTAATATATAAATATTTTAGAAAATAAATTGTATTCGATTTGCTTTCTATATTCAGACCATCATAATCATTTTTTCATATTACATCATCGAAATTATAAACACATAATAAAGTCATGAAAAAGCCAATTAACATAAAAGAGTTAAAAAATATTTATTATTAAAATACTTGTTCATAAATGTAATCAAACTAAAATAAAAAAAATAATTAAACTAAAACAAAAAAAGCCTTTAAAAAGGTCAAATATGATGAATAAAATTAAATGTACTAACTAATTCACCTAAAAATTCCTTAATCTAAATCAAAAAAATATATACTCCGGACATCAATCACTCATGTTATCATCCTCATCATCACTAGAGCCTGTCCCAAGCTCATCATCCGCAAGAACAGACAAGGTTGAAGAAAGTGGGAGATTCAACTTTTTATACAAAGTATGAAGTGTCTTTTCAGTAGAACCAATTCTTTTCTGTTGAGCTTTTAGTTGACGTCCTTGATCCTTTAACTTATGCTCAGCATCATTCAACTTAACCTTTTGCTCTTCATTGATTATTTCTAGCTCCTTTGCCTTTTCTTTCCACATGTGAAGTTCTTGCTCAAGATTTAGATTGTCTTTGGATGTCTCTGAGTAATTTCTGGAATCCAACTTTGAAGAGAGATCTAAACCAAAAGAACCTAAACCAAAAGTAGCTTTCTTTTTCTCCTTTGTCACAATTTCATTCCAAATAGTGTAATTATCTGGTATATCTAGGCCTTCCTTAGATGCCTCAACATCTCCCTCATTATCCAAGGATAAAGCTACTTAAGAAAGTTCTGTCTTTCACTTTTTGAATTCGCCCTACAAAACCAATTCATTTTAATCACAACTAAATATGCCATGAATAAATACTAACATATAGTGAAAATTATTTTTGAAAACGACAAAAGAAGAAGAACAAACTAGCATCACATACAATGACTTTCTCAGATCTTTCATCAATCCAACTTTTGTCCTTTTTGGTGTGGCATTTAGTATAAACCTCCTCTAGAGAAGGTTTTACTCCCGTAGCTTTCTCCTATAATATAATAGTTTTAATTGATAGGGAAGAAAAAAGAATAAGAAAATATTGCACATAATAAGAACAAGACTAAAATTAATCTATTTTTATTTTACCATTCTGCGTGCATGTTCACCCATAGATATGAAACCACCAGTCTACATGGAACTTCCAGCATTTGATGCTCGATTCACAGTATTTGCTGCTGACCAGTTCTTAAAATGCGGATCTGTAGCCCAATAATGTAATAGTTGACACCAAACGGGTTCAGGAATATATTTTGGTACATAGTTAGGGTCTTTTGAATAATTGAGTCTCTCCTAATTCATCAACCCTCTTAATCGAGCACTCCCTTTAATCTAAAAAAATTGAAAAATTCTTGCATTGTGTTGAGGTTCCCACATACAATTTTTCTATAAAAGAAAACAAACATATACATTGAATTACCCACTATGTATAATATCAAAATAACAAAAAAATGATAATAAATACTTACCTTAAATTTAGTAAACCACAAATTTCGCATTTGCTCACTAGCATGTTCCCATGCAGGGCAGAATTCTGAAAATTTGCTTTTAATGGCATTTGTTACATGACGAACAACAGTACATGGATTAAACCTATAAGAAGATCAAATAATGAGTAATTACACATGTATTCACAATAAAAACAATATAGAGAGAACATTAAAACACAAAAGTGATTGTTGTACTTACTCTTTGCCAAAAGGCACTATTTTCAAGAGCCCTTCTTAAATGATAGGTTCACCTTCTTGAGTAAGAGATTCATCTTGATGATTTTCATCCGATGAGTGAGCATGATGTAAATTTCATTCATTATTAGAAGCATTATCAAATGATTGAGGTTGGATAGGTGAACAGTATGGTGATTCAGCTGGTGATGGTGATGGTGATGGTGTATGATCGGTATAGGATGATAGTAAATTTCTCTTGAATTTTTGTGGTGGCTGCGAAGAAGAGGATGGTAATGCTGAAGGCTTTTTAGATACATGTGAAGGAACTGGAGCTCGTGATTTTGTAGGTTTAGGTTGTGAAAGCTTAGTTTTGTGTGCACTAATCACCTCCTTATTAACAGATTTTTTGTACTTTAATTGACAAGTATTTTTTTTATTTTTTTTTAGAACCTGACATCTAAAACAACAAAGATTTATAAGATTAGTAAGACATTGCATTTAAATTTCAGTAACATGTACATCATCGAAAGAATTAAAAAAATAACAATGTAAAATAATACTTAGCTACCAAAATAATCAATGAGGATGTAAAATAAAGTGCTACTATGCTTTAGTACTAAACTACTAATATATATGTACACATGAGCATTTTAAGAAGTTCATAGCAAGGATAATACTATATGTGTGAAAGGGGCAGAGTGTGTAAAAGGTGGAAATAGAAAATACAAGTAATTAATTTATCACTTATTCATGTTACTACTTAGTAGTTAGTAATATCATTCTAACTCAATAATTTCCTCCTAGTTTCTCGTTACCAATTCTAACAAGGCAGCAATATAGTTCATTTACAAGCACTCAATTCAACCAAAACAATAATCGCAACACAGACATAATCAAAGTAAATCCAACCATTAAATTATAATCACAATAATATCAACGACAATTATAATTCATAGTCAAAAATTAAAGTCAATTACATCAAATAATCACATGATACAACGCTAGGTGTTTTAGCAACAAAATTCTAGTCATAAATACCTTTTTACTCCTTTCTTCATAAGAATGCATAATTATGCCGCATTCTTCACTAAAATATGTATGCGTGTAGCTTGTTGCTATCTCCCGCTTTCCTAAAAAGAAGCCATACAAAGGATACAATTAAAAGATTAACAAACTTAAACAATTCACGAAGGGGTTCACAACTCTTGAGATTGTATAAGGACCACACGCACCATATGACTAAAAAAAACAGACCACAGGCACCACTTCTTCATTTTCTATTAATTATTTGTTATTTATTTCCTATAAAAGCTTCTACAAGTAAAGAACACAATAAATCACTAACAATGGAAGGCTTCTAGTGCAGTTTCGACAATGGAAGGCTTCTAGAGAGAAAGAGTTGTTGCAGGTATGAGGCTTCCTCTTATTCTCATTTTGTTAATTGGCTCATGCAAATGATCAACAATATCTAAAAAAGATGAAAATTTACCAATTAATTTTTATTTCAAGATGAAACAATTGTGTCTTTATCATTTGAACATTTTTTTGTGTTGACATGAAAGATGGCAAGTTATATGGAATGAAAAGTCATGATTGTCATATATTTATGGAACGTTTACTTCCAATCACTTTTAGTTCATTACCAAAGCAGATATGGAAGCCAATAACAGAGTTAAGTCAATTTTTTCGAGATTTATGCTCAACATCGTTACAAGAAGATGTTCTCAATAAGCTTGAAGAAAATATTCTAATTGTGCTATGCAAGTTAGAACGTATTTTTCCTCTTGGATTTTTTGACTCAATAGAACATCTACCTATTCATTTGCCATTTGAAGTATTGCTTGGTGGTCCTGTGCAATATAGATGGATGTATCCTTTTGAAAAGCTAACTATTTGTTATTTGATTTTTGTTATAAATTTTTTTACGACATATTTCTCTATCATCTTAAGAAAAAGGTCAAGAACAAAGCACATGTTGAAGGATCATCTATCATTGAATCATACCTAATTGAGGAGATTTCTCACTTTTGTGAGTACTATTTTAGCCAAACTAGCATCGACACAAAGCAAATTTACGAGGGTGATGATTCAATGCAACCAATTTTGTCTATTTTTAATTTGCCTGGTTGTTTGGCTGATGAATGCAAAACTCGTTATTTAGATGACAAAGAATTCAATGCAGCCATGAATCATATACTGATAAATTATAATGAAATTAAGCCATATATTGAGTGAGTATTTATTTTTCTATGTATATTCTTACTATTAACAATATTTTCTTATATTAATAATTTAAATTTCTTTGAAATTCATGTACTATAGGATCTTTGTGGACCTCATACACCAAGATCATATTACTTTAAGTGATGAACAAGTTGATCAATTTATTGAAGCAAATTTTGCAAAGTGGTTTAAAAATTATGTAAGTCAACATGATATGATAGTCTTATTGTACACACATTTTTTGGTAGATGACATATTGTATTCTAACTTGTTGGTTCTTATTTAATATAGGTTTATGATCCTTTAAATAATGTGGTGAATTTGAATATTCATTCCTTGGCATGGAGTCCTTTGAGAATTATTAAATGTTGGCCTATTTACAAAGTCAATGGCTTCAAGTTTCACACAAGATCTCAATCAAGTGGAAAGTCAACTCAGAATTATGGAATATGTGTCAAAGGCACAGGTTATGGTGAATATGAAAATGATTTCTATGGCCAGCTTGATAAAATTATTCAAGTTGAGTATATTGGGTTACCACTAAAAAGAGTTGTACTATTTAAATGTGAATGGTTTGATCCCACGATTGGCAAAATGAACAAAGGTAAACAAAGAGTATGGAATCATACAGATTCAAAAGAATCGATGATATGGTAAATATGATCCATTTATCATTGCACATAAAGCAATCCAAGTATATTTTGCACCTCATCCGATGAGCAACACCAGGAAAAAAGCAGAATGGTGGTTTGTATTCAAGACTAAAGCAAGAGGTGAGATTGAGATTGAAACAACAGAAGATTTTGCATATCAAGAAGATGCCACAAATCAATCTAACAATCATATCTCAAATGATATTGACACTATTATTGATTTATTGGATACCAATAGTACAAGATATGAAGAAGATGATGATGATGATGATGAGACACTTGGGGATGAGAACGAGGACGAGGATGAAGACGAAGACGAGGACGAAGATGAAGATGAGGACGAGAACAATGAGGACGAAGATCAAACTGAATAGTATGATAAAGTGCACTATAAAATGTATTCATTTGTATTTTTTTAATTTTCAATATACCTTAATCTTATATGAAAAAGTATATGATTTTTTTATTTTACGTGATTTTTTTATTATTATTTATTATTTGTATTATTTTTTTAGAAGATTGGATATAATTTATTTTTATACTAAATGTTAAAATTTTTCAACAAACATTTGAAATTCGTTTGAAAACTGATGCACTTTCAAACATAATTTATAAATGATGTTATTTACGTCCCAAATTTGTGGAAAAAAATTTAGCTACTTCAAAAGGTTAGTTATAGTAAAAGCATTTAAGACTAATTATAGACAAATTTGGGATAGAATTAATATTTTTCAAAATTCGTCCCAAATCCGTCTGAAATTATTGCGCATATTCAGATGGAATACGGACGAATTATAGTTTTTGTCCAAAATGTATTGCTACTCTGTATGAAAATTTTAGTGCCATCTAGAAAAAATTTAGCGCCAAAATTTGGGACAAAATTTAGACAAATTTAGGACAGAATATATTATTCCAATGTCTCCACTAAAAGTTGTTCAACATTTATCTCAAATTTGTCCGAAATGAAAAAGTCATTCAGACAGAATAAATTTCGTTTGAAATTCTCGTCCGAAAAAGCCCTTTGCGCTCCACAAACGTATATTCGACCTCGACGAGCTCGGACATCATCGCGACAACGGTGCCAGTTCTAGTAACCCATGATGGACGGTCTAGGCACCAAACCTGCATCCAGAGACCGCCGCTCGTGTCGTTTCCAAGTGCCGATTCCAGTAAAATTATCCGCCGTTGCAAATGCCTTAGCAATCCTTTCCATATCGCATTGTACTCTTGTTAATGAACTAATGTTACTTAGCTTTTCATGCAGTTAATTTACTTTTCAATCATGCATTTTACCTTAGTTGTTACATCATTAAAATAAATTCCACTACCCACACCGTGCAGACTTGGAATGGCTTCCCACTAACCATGCTTTCGCTTATATTACTTTTCATCTCAATGAATACAACAACGAAAGATAACTATTTATTCTAAAAAACCAATATCATGCCCAATAATTGTCTATTCTAAAAAATTAAACATAATGAATTAATACCTTTCTATAAATAACATCGATCCATGTAGAAAAGAGTAACTGAATCGCAACAATACGAATAACAATATACTACTTCACAAGTAAAATTGTGTATTTTTCACCTAATCAACACTTTTCTTTTATAAAATCAACAAAATAGGATTTATTTTTTTAATTTACACATGTATCAAAAACAAACAATTACTTTGCATTAAAGAAACAATAACACTTAATTTAATACTATTATCTCATATATAAAATATCATTCATTTATTAAAAATTCATTTTATTTAACAAAAATATTTTTATATCCATCATTTTTTGGACCACAAAAAATAAAATACATAATTAATATAAAATTGTTACATTTTCCAATACAGGCAATTACTTCCATTCTCCACTGTTGCATCCATCCTCAACATTTTGCCTCTTTACATTATTCATTTTTCATGATAGAAACGGGCTTAATCACAACAAAAGAAAAAACAGGAACAAAAACTAAACACAAGTTAAATATTTTAAAAACCGAATTACATAACATTATTCTACAATCGGCCCAATATCAAGTCTGTATGCAGTGGCGGAGCTTCATTCAGACAAGGGGGGGCCATGGCCCCCCAAACTTTTTATAAAAAAATTAGTAGTACTTCATCAAAAATGAAAAATAGTTCAATTGGTTTAAATGCTTTATTATAACTTGAAGTATCCAAGTTCAATTCCCATCTCATACATTTAGTGTTTTATCTGTAGAATTATTTATTTATTATCTTATTAGTAACAAACTTAAAGAATAATTATATTTATAAATTTTATTTTGATATAAATATTATTATTAAATTTTTATGTCAAGTTTCTGACCCCCCAAAATTTTGGTTCAAGCTCCGCCACTGTCTGTATGGGTACAAAAAAAATTTCAGTTGAGCCCCACAACAACAAGACAGGCAGCTCCAACCGATATTATATCCAGCTTTGGAATCCAACCACTTCACATGAGTACCAAACAGATTGCTATGCCAATCAGTTCATCCCGCATCATGGATCCTACGCGCTATATTCCACATTATTAACCCACGCCTCCATCTGAACCATCAACATATTTTAATTTATATTTGCACGGTCCACATATTTGCCATACCAAATTTCGTCTCCGTACATTGCCATACGAAAACATCTTCCTATATTATATAGAGTAAAACTTCTTTCTCACCGCCATCGTTTTTTGATTTGGATAACTTGGATTCCATCGATTATAAAATGATAAATTGTCCTTAAACTTCAATTCCATTACACATATTGACTCTCATGCGAATGTGTCTGACAAGATTTGACATATTTTATTGACATATTAGACATTATATAAAATTCGTTGAATATTGTTTGATTTATTGGTAGATTTAAAAAAATTGGTGATAATATATTTATTGTCAGAATAAATCTGACAGTATAAATTTTATTGATAATTATTTATTGGTATTTCGTCTGCTGCTAATTATTTTTGGAAAATTTTTGTTGATAATTTTTACCATAGTAATAAGTTAATAATTAACTCATAATTTAAATAAGTTAAGATTAACTTGGAGAAGTAACAATAATTAATTAATTACTGAAAAAATAATGAACTCAAATAACAATAAACTCAAAAATTTAACAACAATCAATAATAAGACAACAATTAACTCAGAAAATTAACAGTAATAAACAATAAGACAATAATTAACTCAAAAAATTAACAAGATAAAAATAACTCAGAGAATTAACAACAATCAACTAACTAAATCAAAAAATAATTAATTCAAACAACAAAAAAATAAAAAAATTAACAACAATCAATAATAAAACAACAATTAACTCGAAAATTTAACAAGCTAGCTAAGATTAACTCAGAGAATTAAATTAAACCTAAAGTCGTTATCATTGCTCTAGTATACAAATCAGCCATCAACGAACATCAACTTCCATTGCCAAGCCAATATGGATGCTAGTTCTAAATAGAGGCAGATTAAAACTAAATAAATAATTATATAAGTCTCAAACTATAGAAATATTATAAAAAAAATACAACAGAAAATTCTAACAGTGACAAAGTATAACTAAAATTAAGAACCAAGAACAGTAAATAATAATTGGAGAACTACACAAAAAATCTCAACCAAAAATCAAGAACAAATAAAAAATTATAACAAAAATCAGGAACAAAAAAATGTAAGAATAAACCAAAACATAAATCAGAACAGAAAATAACGAATTCAAAATCAAAATTTCCAAAACTAAAATAAAATAATGAACCTAGAATAAATCTTAAAATCCAAATCACAATAAAAAAAAGAACAAAATAAAAATAAAACAAGAACAGAGACATACACCATAAATTAGGATTTAGGGTTTAACTACTCTAAACTAACTAATGAGTGAGTTGTCCGGAGATAGTAGTGGCGTAAAGGACTTTTCTGACGTAATGGCAGCACGAACGGTGCAGTGGCAGTGGCGGTGACCAACCGACATGTTACATTAGGTTTTTTTTTTAAAACAAAATACAAAAAAATCATCAGAAAGAGAGGAGGACAACCTACTTAGAAAGAAGAAGGAGGGAGCTCCGACAACACAGGGAGTAGCAGCAGCAGTGACAGGAGCAACGAAAACGGTGGCGACAGAGCGACCAACACGAAACAAGAAGTCCATGCGATCTTTGGAGGCTGTTGGTGGTGTCGGCGTTGGCAAAGGGGGCTGCCGGAGGTGGTTTGGGGGGAAGAGAGAGAGAGGGAGAGTGAGTCTTTCAAAATGAGGAGAGAGGGTGGGCGATTCCAATTTAGGGCAAACTTACTATTGGATAAATCTAACAGTAATGCGTTGTGTGTGACCAAAACGCAACGTTCTTTAATTGAAATCCGCCGGTAATTTTTACGGTAATGATCGCGCTAATTTTTCTTTTTTTTTCTCTAAATATTATCAGCGAATTTACTGTCAAAAAATCAAATCCAACAGTAACTTTTTTGTCTGACGAATTTATTGCCAAATCTATCGGTAAATCCACCGCTAACGTTCGACGCTAAATCCGACAATATTCAATGTTTTTCTTGTAGTGGCGTTAGACTTTTGAGTTAGACTGCACTTAGCTGAGGTGGATGCATGGTAAGAATTTGTCCTAACGTAACATGTATCATTACCATCTACCTCTGTCAAGTATAGTCTATCTCAAAAGCCTAACATGATATGTCAACAAAATCCGCGAAGTTTTGTTATTTGTCATTTTTTAATCGATAGTGATGTGTCTAATGACACTAAAATTCAAGGGTCGATTTGTCATTTTGTAATCGATAGAACGAGGATTGTCTAAATTGAAAATGGATCAAAGTCGAAAAGGGGTTTTACTTTGTTATATATAAGGATAAAATATACTTTTTGTTTTTGAAGTTTTTTAAAAATTTTAAAAATATCTTTAAATTTTATTTTGTTACAAGTTTGTTCCAAAAGTTTTCTATTTACATGAAATGTATCTCTAACATCTAATTTTTCAAAAAACTTATAACTAATTTAGCAACAATTTTTCAAGAACAACAATCAATACAGGTAAATCATACACAAAATTTTGTCACTGACTCTTAATGGTAAAGTATTATACCTAAATTAGTTCTAAATTTCTTAAAAATTTAGCTGTTAGGTGTTTACATTGTAAATGAGATATGTGTAGTTTTTTAATTTTTGTATGTATCTCGTTTACCGTGTAAACGAGATATAATTATTTATAACTATAAAAATATATTTTCTGAAAATAATAAAAAATATTAATAAATTTAAAAAATAAAAAAAATTCAAGTTCCATGATGAGAATAAACACGATAACTGTGCCCACTCCTAGAAAATTAAAAGATGGGAAGCGTGAAGTTGATGGATAAATAAAACAGAGAAAGAATAGGAAGATGATCGTTTCAATTGTGTGTTAGGGAGATAACCGTTTGCCAATTGTTAAGAGAGGTTGATGGAGATAAATAAAATAGAGGAAGAGCAGGAGAAAACGGTTTGTCAATCGTTAGAAGATGTTTGCCCATGGTTAGGAGAGGTTGATGGAAAATTGGGAATAAATAAGTGAGAGATAACCGTTTCAATTCTCTTCTCATCTACGGTGCATCAACTCATGCTTCCCATCTTTTAAATATATTCCCACACAACAAACGAAATTTAAATATATTTCAAATTTTTATATACTCCCATACAACAAACAAAATTTAAAATATAATTATATTTAAATTATATTTCAAATTTTTATCTACTCT
>NC_029791.2:16914335-16915454 GCF_000816755.2 Arachis ipaensis | reverse complement strand
TGTTTACATTGTAAATGAGATATGTGTAGTTTTTTAATTTTTGTATGTATCTCGTTTACCGTGTAAACGAGATATAATTATTTATAACTATAAAAATATATTTTCTGAAAATAATAAAAAATATTAATAAATTTAAAAAATAAAAAAAATTCAAGTTCCATGATGAGAATAAACACGATAACTGTGCCCACTCCTAGAAAATTAAAAGATGGGAAGCGTGAAGTTGATGGATAAATAAAACAGAGAAAGAATAGGAAGATGATCGTTTCAATTGTGTGTTAGGGAGATAACCGTTTGCCAATAGAGGTTGGAGGTTGATGGAGATAAATAAAATAGAGGAAGAGCAGGAGAAAACGGTTTGTCAATCGTTAGAAGATGTTTGCCCATGGTGGTTGATGGAAAATTTAAAAATTTTGTCAATTATAGTATTTAGTATTAATAATTGGGTAGTTAGAAAAAAAGGTAATCATATTAACGATGGATAGTTTAATGGTGCACTTATCTGCTTTTACGTAAACGTGATCTTCCCTATTATTTAAAATGGACGGTTTATTTTTCCTAAAATCGTCCAATTAATACTCAAGAGAGTACATAAAAAATTTAAAAATTTTGTCAATTAGAAACAATAGTATTAATAATTGGGTAGTTAGAAAAAAAGGTAATCATATTAACGATGGATAGTTTAATGGTGCACTTATCTGCTTTTACGTAAACGTGATCTTCCCTATTATTTAAAATGGACGGTTTATTTTTCCTATTATTAAAAATCTAATATATATATTTTTTATTTTATCCGAATGAAATTACATTTATTTTCGGGAATTCTAGACCCCAAAAAATGGGTGAAAAATTTAGATATGAAATTTTTTTAGATAATTTATGTGAAAATAGACTAATTTAAAGTAATTACATGTAGATGGATATTACAGTTATGCAAACACAACACGCATGGAGGGCGTGCAATCAACAATGTGACATGCATGCTACACGCAGGAGGCAATGGAGGGTGTTGCATTTTTTTTATACATCAACAATATAAAAAAACACTCTAAATAATATTTTGTAAAAATATTACTTGCTTTTTCGTATAAAAAATAATTTTTACCAAAAAATTTGGAT
>NC_029791.2:16913192-16914187 GCF_000816755.2 Arachis ipaensis | reverse complement strand
GACATAGTTCTTGAAAAGCCAGTGATTATATCCTTTGTGAACGAGAAGTGAAAAATTAAAAACAGATATTGGAATCAGAGTGATACACTCCTATATTTGCACTAGCTAGGAATCGTGGTTACATTAAAAGTTACCACAGTTTAATTAGGGATTTTGAACTCAATTTTTGTGTAATTACCTCAAAATTAAAAAGAAATTAAAGAATTTTATTGACTAAATTATTTTATATAAGTTTACTTTGATAGTAAAAAACTTATACAATGTCATCTAATCTGATTTAGTGTTTAATTTAAACATGAAATTTAAAATTAATTATTTTTATTGATGTGATAATAGACAATTAAATATTTATATATAAAAATAACAAATATTAAATGACTAACATTTTTTTTTACATTTATATTTGAGTCAACAATAAACAATTTTTTAACCCCCCCTCTAGTCTTTCCAAAAATTGAATTCTTATTTTTTGTATGTCAAACATAATTAGGATCCCACATAATTATTGATTGAAGTAAATATTAGAAAATCATAATTTTTAATTTATTTTGTGGCCCAATATATATATATAAACTCGATTTGATAAAATTTTTAAAGATGTGTTTGTGTTTTTTAAAATAGACGCATTTTATTTTGCGTTTGGTAAATAAAAAGCTCATGTGTTTATGTTTAGAGGTTTTAAAAGCAGGATGCTTTTGAAAGCACCTAAGAGAGAATTATTTAAATTTGGTTTGTTCTTATCAAAATTAAAAAGTCTAATATAATCTCGTACATTAATTAATATTTAAATTTAATTCTTATATTAATTTTTATTATAATTTTTTAAATTTTAAAAATTATTTTACTAAACGTATTTATTGTTGTTTATATTTATTAAAATAATTTTTAATTTAATTTATCAAATATAAATACTATAATTTTTAAAAAATTAATTTTAAAAATTAATTTTTATAAATTATTTTTAAAAAATAAAAATTTTATTAAACTAAACTTTA
>NC_029791.2:16901576-16911355 GCF_000816755.2 Arachis ipaensis | reverse complement strand
AGAAAGACATCCAGAGTATTTGTTTCACAACAAATCCAATAAATATTAGTTTACTACAATAATTGAACACTTTTTTAATTAATTATAATATATGAAATATATGAATATATTTGGAGCCACCATCTTTGATTCGCCTTGGTATTTATGGACCATCAGTTAGGGGTGAGCATGGGTCGATTTGTTTTAGATTTATGGTAAAATTAGAATCGAATCGATCAAAATATAATTTGATTCGGTAGAAAGACATCCAGAGTATTTGTTTCACAACAAATCCAATAAATATTAGTTTACTACAATAATTGAACACTTTTTTAATTAATTAGTCTTATTATAATATATGAATATATTTGGAGCCACCATCTTTGATTCGCCTTGGTATTTATGGACCATCAGTTAGGGGTGAGCATGGGTCGATTTGTTTTAGATTTATGGTAAAATTAGAATCGAATCGATCAAAATATAATTGGTTTGATTTGATTCGGATTTGTATTTTTTGGTACATGTACCCGAACCAAACCAAACCGATTAAGAACGGATTGGTTCGGTTCAGGTAATTAGGTACCCGATGACTTTGAAATTTATTAAAAAAAACCAAATTTTTATCTTAAAAATTCAACAAATACAATAAACATGTAACATCAATAGAATTATAGAAATAATCCAAACATATCAATACTAAATACATTAAAAACTAAACTCATTAAAAATCCAAACATATTAATAGTGATTATTTTTGTCTGATGAAAAAGTCATATATATATATTTTTATTTTTTATTTAATTAATATATGATCGGGTTCGTGGGTTGGTTTGGGTTCCACACTCCCAGAACCGATACCCGAACCAATCACTAACAAAGATCATCGGTTTGGTTCGGGTTAGACCCTATTATCCGTTGGTTCCAGAACCAATTTAATTGGTTCGGATTCGGATTCGGACGAGTAATCAGGTACTCGCTACCCGTGCTCACCCCTACCATCAGCATACTAATTTATACGGATTTGGATTCTCTAAATTTTGAATTTCACTTTAAAGGGTAAAGTGTGATCTCTCATCATTTATTTTATAGGTGGGACCAAGAGAAAACATAAGAGAGAAACTATTCAAAGGTGAGAGATCATACTTTATTCTCTAAAGTAAAAATTCAAAATTTAGAGGATCCAAATTCAATTTATACCGATGTGCATATTGAAAATTTAGTGCTACCAAGTACCAACCATTCATTATCAATTTTAATAAAGATCAATTTGTTACGATAAGGAAGCCTAGGTGGATGACCATTTCCCCACAATGGCTCAAGTATTGAAGAAGAATATTATTTAATGTAATTTGACAATCTTCCATCACATACGCTTATAAATAGAGGCTTTTGCCTCAGAGAAAGACACACAACAACAACTGAATATTATTCTCTCTCCCTTTATACACATAGCAATAATAAAAGCAAATGCTATTATCTCTCTCTTTACTTTTCATACTCCTTTCTATCTTTATATATATATTTATGCAATTCTCTCTCTCTTTACTTTTATACTCCTTTCTATCTTTGTATATATATATACATTACAACATATAATATTATTATATATCTATAAATTATTATTGAGCTAATTATTTTAATACTAGAGTCTTCTATTTATACATCTTTATCTTATATATATCTCTCATTTTACAACACGTTATCAGCACGAGACTCTGATTAAATTTTTAGGAAGACTCAGGTAACAAATTTTTCATTATGTCGAAACTCTCTCATCTTGAATTCAATGCTTTTGATATATCTGGAAACAATTATTTATCATGAATATTAGATGCTGAAATCCATCTTGATTCAATGGATCTTGGAGATACCACTAAGGCTGAAAATAATGCATCCCAGAAGGATAAAGCTAAAGCCATGATTTTTCTTCGTCGTCATCTTGACAAAGGATTGAAAAATGAATATCTTACATTAAAAGATCCTGCAGATCTTTGGAAAGACCTTGAAGAAATGTATAATCATCAGAAAACGGTGATACTTCCTCAAGCCCGATATGAATGGACGCATTTGCGTTTACAAGATTTTAAATCTATAAATGAATATAATTCTGCAATGTTTCGAATCACCTCACGAATGAAATTATGTGGAAAAAAAATAACTGATCATGATATGTTGGAGAAAACTTTCTCAACCTTCCATGCCTCGAATGTGCTCCTGCAGCAGCAGTATCGAGAGAAAGGGTTTAAAAAATATTCTGAGTTAATTTCTTGCCTTCTTGTTGCTGAACACAACAATGAGTTGTTATTGAAAAATCATGAAGCGCGCCCAGCTGGCGCTGCCCCATTTCCTGAAGTAAATGTGGCAAATTACCCTAGAAGAGGTAAATGTCAAGGTTTTAATAATAAGAAAAATTATGGAAGGAAAAAGAATTATATTCAAAAGAGAGGATCTCACCAGAAGTGGGATAGAGAAAGGAATATCGGGCAGAATAAATCAACAGAGGATAAGTGTTTCCGTTGTGGTGGAAAGGGCCATTGGTCACATACCTGTCGTACCCCAAGGCACCTAGTCAATCTTTACCAGGCATCTTTGAAAAAGGACGACAAAGGAAAGGAAACAAATTTTGTCTCAAATGATGCTGAGAACTCCACCACTCATTATGATGTATCTAATTTCTTTGAGGATCCTGAAGGAAATATTGGCCATTTGATCAATGATGGAATAGTTTAATATGTGGGACTGCGAAGTATATATGTAAATAAATAATGTAAAGAACTTATTGTTAAGTTTTATTTTCTATGTATTTAAGTTTCAAATGTGATGTACATAAATAATGAAATATTAATGTCTATAAATTTTGAAATTATTAAATGTGTCAAATTTTAAAATAAAATTTTAGTATATGACATTATTTTATGTACAGTGTTTCTTAGAAAAAATAATTCTGATCAAGTATTCAATTTAACTGTGCATACTACTCATTTTATTATTATTTGTTTTTGAAGAAAATGGCAAGGATATGTAATGAAGATGTATGCCTTGCGGATAGTGCAAGCTCGCACACTATTCTCAAAAGTGATATATATTTTACCCATCTTGTGCCAAAAGAGGAATATGTTAATACTATTATTGGCTCAGGCAATGTAATAGAAGGCTCCGGAAGAGCTATAATTTTGTTTCCTGGAGGAACAAAATTTATAATAAATAATGCACTATTGTCTACCAAGTCTCGAAAAAACTTGTTGAGCTTTAAAGATATTCGTCGAAATGGATATCATATTGAGACTATGAATGAGGGAAATCATGAGTACTTATGTATCACAACTCATGATTCAAATAAGAAAGTTATATTAGAAAAATTACCCTCACTTTTATCTGGGTTATATTATACCAAGATTAGTGCAATTGAATCACATGCCATTGTAAACCAGAAGTTTACTAGCCCAAATGAATTCATAACTTGGCATGATAGATTGGGTCATCCGGGAACAACCATGATGAGGAGAATTATTAAAAACTCTCATGGATATTCACTAAAGAACCAGAAGATTCTTAAAACTAGTGAATTTTGTTGTGCTGCATATTCTCAGGGAAAGTTAATTTTAAGGCCATCACCAGTAAAGATTGGATTTGAGTCCCCTGAATTCCTAGAAAGGATTCAAGGTGATATATGTGGACCTATTCATCCACCATGTGGATCTTTTAGATATTTTATGGTCCTGATAGACGCATCTTCGAGATGGTCACATGTGTGCTTATTATTTTCTCGCAACCTGGCGTTTGCGAGATTATTGGCTCAAATTATTCGATTAAAAGCACAATTTCCAAAAAATCCAATCAAAGCAATTCGTCTTGATAATGCTGGTGAATTTACTTCCCAAGCTTTTGATGCTTATTGTATGGCTAATAGAATAAGTGTTGAACATCCAGTAGCTTATGTTCACACACAAAATGGGTTAGCAGAATCACTTATTAAACGCCTCCAATTAATTGCTAGACCCTTGCTTATGAGAACAAATCTCCCAACCTCGGTTTGGGGGCATGCTATTTTACATGCCGCAGTACTTATTCGTTTGAGGCCAACGAGTTACCATCAGTTCTCTCCTATGCAATTAGCTTTTGGCCAGCAGCCAAATGTCTCTCATTTAAGAATATTTGGGTGTGCGATATATGTTCCCATTGCACCACCTAATCACACCAAAATGGGACCCCAAAGAAAATTGGGGATATATGTTAGATATGATTCTCCCTCTATAGTGAGGTATCTTGAGATACAAACTGGTGATGTGTTTAAAGCCCGGTTTACGGATTGTCGTTTTGATGAATCAAAATTTCCAACATTAGGGGGAGAGAATAAGCTTCCTGAAAAGGAACTTAATTGGAATGCATCATCGTTGATGCATTTAGATCCTCGATCAGGGCAATGTGAACTGGAAGTTCAAAAGATTATACATTTGCAAAGAATAGCAAATGAATTGCCTGATGCATTTTTCGATACAAAGAGGATAACTAAATCTTATATACCAGCGAAAAATGCCCCAATTCGAATTGATGTCCCAGTAGGACAAGTAGCCACTGAAGCAAATTCACGCCAGAAACGTGGCAGGCCTGTCTGTTCCAAAGACAAAAATCCTCGAAAGAGAAAAGAAGTAAATAATATTCCTATTGAAAAAGACATAGTAGAGACACCTGCAGTTGTCCAAAATTTTGATATAACGCCAGAAAACGTTCAGGTACCTGAAAATTGTGAAAATGACGAGATCTCGATAAATTATGTCTTTACAGGAGCGAAATGGAACCGAAATAAGACAATTGTCAATGAAATATTTGCATATAATGTGGCATTAGATATCATGCATGAAAGTAAGGATCTTGAGCCAAGATCAGTCGAAGAATGTTGACAAAGGAATGATTGGCCAAAATAGAAAGAAGCCATGAAGGCTGAATTAGACTCTCTAGCAAAACGTGAAGTCTTTGGACCTGTAGTCTGTACACCTGAAGATGTAAAACCTGTTGTATATAAGTGGGTATTTGTGAGAAAACGAAATGAGAAAAATGAAGTTGTGCGCTACAAAGCCCGACTTGTGGCACAAGGTTTTTCACAAAGGCCCGGTATAGATTATGAAGAAACGTATTCCCCCGTAGTGGATGCGATAACATTACGTTATTTGGTCAGTTTATCTGCATATCATAAACTGCATATGCATTTAATGGATGTGGTAACAGCCTATTTGTACGGCTCATTAGATCGGGATATCTATATGAAAGTCCCTGAAGGACTAAAGATATCTAAACCATCCAATGAATATTCGTAAGAGTTGTACTCAGTCAAATTGCAAAGATCTTTATATGGTCTAAAGCAATCTGGACGAATGTGGTATAATCGTCTTACTGAGTATTTGGCCAAAAACGGATTCAAGAATGATGATATTTGCCCATGTGTTTTCATAAAGAAAACTACATCTGGGTTCATTATAATTGCTGTGTACGTTGATGATTTAAATATCATTGGGACTCCTGAAGAGATTCCAACAATTATAAAAACTCTAAAAGAAGAGTTTGAGATGAAAGATCTTGGAAAGACTAAATTTTGTCTTGGCCTGCAGATCGAGCATATAAAAGGTGGGATCTTTATTCATCAAACAACATACACAGAAAAGATCTTGAAAAGATTTTATATGGATAAGTCACATCCATTAAGTACCCCAATGATCGTAAGATCTTTGGATGTGAAAAAGGATCCATTCCGTCCTAAAGAAGAAAATGAAGATATCCTTGGTCCTGAAGTACCATATCTTAGTGCCATTGGAGCACTAATGTATCTTGCTAATAATACGCGACCTGACATATCATTCGCGGTGAATTTACTAGCAAGGTATAGTTCATCTCCAACCAGAAGACATTGGAGTGGAATCAAACAAATTTTTTGATATCTTCATGGAACGGTTGATATGGGATTGTTTTATCCCTATGGATCCAAATCACAACTAGTTGGCTATGCAGATGCCGGATACCTGTCTGATCCACATAAAGGGAGATCTCAAACAGGATACCTATTCACATATGGTGGTACAGCTATATCATGGAGGTCCACGAAACAGACGATAGCAGCAACCTCCTCTAATCATGCTGGAATACTGGCGATTCATGAAGCTAGTCGCGAGTGTTTTTGGCTGAGGAGTCTGATTCAATATATTCTGTCATCATGTGGACTAATTGATCATGAGATAGCTCCAACTGTCCTGTTTGAAGATAATACAGCATGCATTGCTCAACTTAAGGGTGGATACATCAAATGTGATAGAACAAAGCATATTTCTCCCAAATTCTTCTTCACTCGTGACCTTCAAAATCAAGGGACAATTGACGTCCAACAGATCCGTTCAAGTGACAATCTGGTAGATTTATTCACAAAGTCACTCCCAAAATCGTCCTTTAAAAGATTGGTACATGAGATTGGGATGCGCCGATTTCGAGACATCAACTGATGTCGACAAGAGGGGGAGCTGTACTCTTTTTCCCTTGGTCAGGTTTTTTTTTCATTGGATTTTTCTTGACAAGGTTTTTAACGAGGCAGTCCCCATCACTAAAGGATATTGTACTCTTTTTCCTTCACTAAGGTTTTTTCCCATTGGGTTTTTCTTTAGTAAGGTTTTAACGATGCAATAATCCTAAATGGTCATCCAAAGGGGAGTGTTACGATAAGGAAGCCTAGGTGGATGATATTATTGAGCTAATTATTTTAATACTAGAGTCTTCTATTTATACATCTTTATCTTATATATATCTCTCATTTTACAACACAATTTTATTTTTAAGATTTTATTAATGTTCTGGACCGGCCCTCAAAGAACGTAGGCCCACTGATAAGCTGGCTGCATGGCCACGTGGCAGGGACACTAAGAATTCGTACTAGACTATAATGCAANACATGTGATGGTATTTAAGTGTATTTAAGTGTATGCGAAAAATAATTTTTTATTTTTTATTAAGATACAGTTAGACATAACAGCCATACATATCGGACGTCCGATTCACGGATACGACAACTTAGCTAAGTGTTCGTTCTTTATAGATACTAGATATTTCTAGAGAAAAACAATTATGGAGTTTTTTTCCCGAATCTAGGAGTGGATCATCCGCGGAAGGAAGACAACAAAAAAAAATATACTAAGTACGACTCAAGTATATAAAGGAGGTAACCAACCTCCCCAAAAGATATAATTTTACTCTAAATTCTTGTATTTTTTAATGGACACCTCTCTAACTTGAGTGTCGAAGTAGCTTTGCAGACATTATCTCTTCCGCTTGAGCAATTTTATATTTGTTCTTCTAATCGAGCAGCTGTCAGATTCTTCCCTTCAGCAATATTTTTTGGGTGACGATTTAACTAAAGATGTTTAAGATCCGACCCGACTTAAATTCGGTCCAAATTCAAAACATATTTGTCGAGTTTAAGCTCGCCATTTTTATTCGTTGTTATTTTCGAGTCATGTTTTGGGTCATTCGACCCCACCCTATCTCCAAATCTGACCCGGGATTTTCGGGATTTTTGATACCAAAACAACTCCTCTTGCATAAGCAGATTACTATATTCAGCCTGTAACTCCCTTTCTTCCTGTATGAGGGATAAAGCATCAACTCGTTCCATTCGCTGTTGGATACTGGTCACACATTCGAGAGACAAAGTTCCCACCTTTAACCTCAGATGAAAGAAGGATCTCATTAAAATCCCCAATAGCTAATAAAGGACCTGAATAATTTCTAGAAAAATCTGTCAAAACCCTCCAAGCTTCTTCTCTTTTGCTAGGAACGGGACTTGCATAAATTGCTGCACAGACCCAAGAAAAACCGCCATTCGAAAACTCAACACACACCACTTGCGAACTCACTGCCACGACATTGCAAGATACTCCGGGCCATACAGAGAGCACCCAAATACCTCCACTATGCCCCTGAGCTTCTTCAATATGAATAGGAGTATAACCTAATGTGTTCCAAAAGACAGCCATCTTTTGGAAAGCACAATGAGTCTCTAAAATGATAAAAACGTATGGATGAAAATTCTTTACCAATTGTTTCAGATGCACCCGAGCCAGCTTATTTCCAGTTCCTCTCACATTCCAAGCTATAATGTTTGCACAATCCATATTAATATTACTTGGAGTGAGACCCACACCTCAGATTATTTGAGGGTAGTGAGTGGGGTCTCCACTGTAACCACACTATGCCCATTCTCAACCGGAGAATTCTGAAGAGAATTAGGCCTTAATCTCTTTAAATTGCTTTTGAATGGCGTTTTAGAAGTCCCCGCGCCTTGCGAATAAGCCCCTGCCCGTTCTGAACCAGGTCCTTGCTTGCCACCCGTCACACCTTGAGCAGAGGTAAAACCTGACGAAGCTAATTTAAAGTTCCTCGCTTGTTTTAACACTTGATTGCCCTTACTTATGTGTAAAGATGATTCAACCACATTGATGCCTTTCATAGCAGGTTCTCCTTTAGCAACATAATTAGAAGATTTATCCACATAAACTTTTTTGGACTTATCCTGGTCATGTCTACCCAAAAAGACCTTCTTGCCCTTTGCCTTTCTTTCCACTTTGGTCCACGTTGTATCCCCTGCATGTGCCCCTTCCATTACATGCACTTCCTTATCCTTATTCTTCTTTATCCCAATTGTAGTACTACCAAAAACAAAAGGCTTCTCAATATTAGAAGAAAATGGCACCTGATCTATCTTCTCATGATCTTGTTCCTTGTCTTCATTCACCCCTGTTTTATCAATGTTCGCTGAAATTGAACTAACCAATTTACAGTCCACACCAACATGCCCATAACAACCACACGTATTGCAGACCAACTCAAGGCTTTCATATTCGACATCCAAAACCCTCCCATCCACCTCAACACTACGAGTAATGGGAACGCCTAAATCAATCTCCACACAAGCCCTCGCATACTTCCCTCTTGCTATCATCTTAGTTGCTACATCGACTTTCACTGGCTTTCCCACCGCAGCGGCGATCCTCAACATAGCCTTCTCATGGTAGTAACGAATCCCTAAGCCGTAAAAGCGTACCCATACCATAGTGGATCCAAAAACCTCCTCCTTTGAATAGAACTCAGGTGACCATGGTTTTACAGCAAGATAGAACCCAGATATCATCCAAGGACCACCAAGTAATACCCTCTCCCGATCTTCGAAAGCATCAAACTTCACCAGAAAATAACCATTTCCTACATCCAGAACTTGAAACCCACCCTTCAATCTCCACACCATACCCAGCTTATGCACCATTGCCGTGTAACTCATATGCTTGCCCAAGACTTTGACGACGATCGCTTCCTTATATGGTACAGATAACGCCGCCAGCCCTTCTTCTGAGAAGATGACCCGAGGAGGATGCGAATTCCCGTGGTTCCCTTTGATCACCTTGACTAGCCTCTCTCCATCTAAAGTCTCATTCCAAAGCATAGGAGAGGGAGACTTTGTAAATCATGTTGCTTGTATGCGAAGTTTGTTTTAACTTCCGCAAAAAGATTCATTGTTGTTGCAATACTCAATTCACCCCCCCTCTTGAGTAATTGTGCATAGGTTCTACAGACTTCTGTCCAGTCACCATGTCGCGGAAGGAAACCTTTTGAAACACCCTTGATTTAATAATTAATGATAGACATTTGTTAAGAATAAAATTAAAATTGTAGGAATATTAATGAAAAGAAACTAATACATTTAATTTCATTAAAATTTCAAACTCTTTTTTTTTTAGATAAAAAGAAAATGTTTTTATTTTTGTATC
>NC_029791.2:16895306-16901531 GCF_000816755.2 Arachis ipaensis | reverse complement strand
AGAGAGAGAGAGAGAGAGAGAGAGAGAGAAAGCGTTCTGTTTCTGTCTATTGATGAAGGAAAGAGAGAGAGAGAGAGAGGGGGGCATAAATACAAACACAATACAGGCATTGCTCAATTCCCCGATTATTCTTCTTCTTTGCAATCAAACACACGAATCTCTTCTCTCATCCCATTGCTTCATCTCAACATACCTTTTTCACCAATTTACCTACCTTTTCCAACTTCGCTGATCTTTTTTCTTTTTTGGCTTTTATTCTCTAATGGACCCTAAGGAATTGTTCTCCACCAATCTCATAGACGGTTAGTCATTTTTCTTTTCTCCATTCTTTCTTATACTTTTAAGTGTTATAATATTCCTTACGGTTTCCTTAGCTCATTATCTTCAACTTCTGTTCATTTAAAAAAAAAATTAATATTTTTTGTTGCAAACCTTAGGTTTCAGAGTTGGTAGGAAGCTGGTAAGTTAAAATTTTTTAGCCAAAATAGCTTGCGTGCGATTTGACCCTTATGTGATACTTTTGCTCTTCTTTTCTTGTACTTCTAATTTTCATGTTGAGGTACTTGCCACTATTATGCAAATGTATTAGTGTTGTTAATTGTTGATGATTTTCATGTCAACGATTCCAATTATGAACAATTAAGATCTTAATCATGCTACACCACCTAAAATGATTGAGCACTGTATCTGCCATAAATTGTCACATTAATATGCAGTGTAGTATGCTCAATAACAGAAAATTTACTGATATATTGGCAGTGTAAAATTTTATAAAGTCATTTGTATCAACAACCTTGGACAAAGAAGGGTTTTATATATATATTGTCCATATTGTTTTCTCTTGTGGTCCATTTTCATATCCATAATCAGGGAGAATATAATTAGATCACGGAATAGCTACCAAGTTCCCAGCACATGATCCCATTATCTAATTAGTATGATTCTATTTGTTTCATTTGGTTTGTCTGTGTCAATCTCATACTTCATTTTGTATTAAATATTGAGATTTGGAATATTTGAAGAATTGTTTTGTGTCTGAGGCCGATATATAGTCCAACGGGATAACTGTTGCATCTTTGCATTGATATCTATTTAGAATCTTCATGTACCGAATTGTTATCTAATCAGTTCAGCCATTGTTAATTTCAAGATATTCTGTATAGTTTCTTCTCTAAAAACTTATGAGCTCAGTGTTTGGGGGAATATTTTTTAATATGTTTATTCATGATTGAGAATGAATGACCCTGGAACTTGACAAAGGAGTTCATCCTCTAGCCCAAAGTGGCCAATATTTTTACATTTTGTGAAATTCAGAGAAATGAAATGTGTTTTGTCAACAATTCACTTCTTGTACTGGAGTATATAACACAAGGATCTTTATTCTTTAAGAAGCACTTTCTTTGGTTTCCATCAATTGTTTAATTGTTTTGCTGATGGAATTCACAGTTCTGTCTTTCTAGGATATTTCCTGTACATAATGGATAACATTCTTGTATTGATGGTTTTCCTATTTATTTTTGTTCAGTAAAAAGAGAGATTCTTCCTTTTATGGTTTATTTAGTTTATTCTATTTCACATATGAGGATTTTCTTTTCCCTTTCTGATTTTGGTGTCTAATGAACAGGCAAGATTGTTGCCTCACACATTGAGAGGCAATGCAGTCCTCTTCCTTCTGTTATTGTTATTGGTGCCGGTATATCAGGGCTTGCCGCTGCGCGTAGTCTGTATGATGCATCTTTTGAGGTGCCATATTGTCACAAACTTATGATTATACTTCATCTTTGTTTATTCTTTCTATCTTCTTTAATTAGGTCAGCAGAAAGATTTTCTCTTGCTTTCTGCTTTGTCTTATTCTCAATCATTCGGATAGGTTACTATACTAGAGTCACGGGATAGGCTCGGTGGCCGCATTAATACTGATTACTCCTTTGGTTGTCCTGTGGATATGGGAGCATCATGGTAGAGTTCAAATTCTTCAATGGAACTGCCTTTGTTTCTAACACATTGTATTGAAGATAAAAGATGAACTTAATTTTTGCATTTATTTTCCAGGCATAAAGATCAGTTATTTCTTGATTATTTTTTAGGCTACATGGTGTCTGCAATGAGAATCCCTTGGCTCCGCTCATACGTGGTTTAGGGCTTACGTTATATCGTACCAGTGGTGATGACTCTATCTTATATGACCATGATTTGGAAAGGTAATAATCAGAATAATTATTTATCTTTCTGTAATTCAATTTAATTGTTGCAATTGGAGGTTTATGATGCAGCAATAGTATTTTTTCTAAATCCTTCGTAGTTATATGCAAATTTGCCAAACTATTATTGATAACTCTATTATTGATTTGTGTGTTTTTTTTTTTTTTCCACTTCTACTACTTCTGCTTTGCTGTAACCACTTTTTGCCTTTCCAGTTGCATGCTTTTTAACACAGATGGTCATCAAGTTCCCCAGCAAATAGTCATGGACGTTGGGGAAACTTTTAAGAGAATTCTAGAAGAGGTAAGATCTAGTAGCTTACGGCTTGTGCTGCTTTTTATTCCTGAAGGCAATTACAATCATCTTAAAGGGGAATCTAAAGGCTTTTCTGTTGACATCTCTAGACAGGAAAAGTGAGGGATGAGGATCCTGATGACATGTCAGTTCAACAAGCAATTTCGGTTGTGCTGAATAGCCATCCAGAACTAAGGTAAGAGATTTACCAGATGTTAAGAGAAGATACTCTCTTTATTCCAAAGTATCTGTCACTTTGAAAGTTTGGTATATTAACAATGCAATGCATTTGGATTTAATTTATATCAAGATCCATTTCAGTTATGAATGTACCAAATTTCCAAAGTGACATATAGTTTGAAATAAAGAGAGTAATGTATAAGCATTGAGGCTTGAAGTTTTTCAATCTATCCTTATTGCTGACAAAGTTTTCTTTTCAGGCAGCAAGGACTTTCCCATGAAGTGCTACAATGGTATATATGCAGAATGGAAGCTTGGTTTGCTGCTGATGCAGATATGATATCACTGAAAACTTGGGATCAGGTGAGTTCCTCAATATTTCTTGAATGATACAAGATCCTTATTACCCTTAAACTTCCATGTCAAGTAATTATATCAATTTTCTTATAGGAACACGTCCTTTCTGGTGGTCATGGACTAATGGTAGAAGGATATGATCCTGTTATTAAAGCTCTTGCAAAAAATCTGGATATACGCTTGAATCACAGGCATGCCTGCATAATTTATCGCATGACTTAGCTGCATGGTCGTTTTTTCTGATTTGTTATGGGAAAATGAAAGGAGAAAGGAGGAAGAAATTATTACAATTCACTATGTCATACCAAGGCCAGGATATATAAAGATGGGAGGGGAAAAAAGCTAAAAAATAAATATTTTGTCACTCGGAGATTAGGATCAAAATTCATTTCAGTTTTCAAACTCATTTGACTGTAACTTGAGTCTAAAATTTTGATGTGGCAGCACCCAATTTATAATCTGAACCCGGCAATGCCTTAAAATGCTTCAATGTTAGATGCGCCAAGATAATCCAATAGAACTGTTGATGAAAAATCATGCTAAGATTTATACAATTGAATTATCTTGGGCATTATTTGCCAAGTTTAACTTGATCAATCTTATTGCATTGTCCTCTGAACCCATAGAACTTTGAATTTATTTTAGTTTTTATTGATGTTAGTAATGAGAATACATGTCTTTATTCTGCTGTATCTTACCCTCTTCTGGTGATTAGGAGTTATGGTGTAAGGTTTTGATCCTTCTTTGAAACCTCACCATGTAGGGTGACAAAGATATCAAATGGGTTCAATAAGATAATGGTCACACTTGAAAATGGCACAAACTTTGTAGCGGACGCCGTTATTGTAACAGTTCCTGTCGGAATCCTAAAGGCCAATTTGATCGAATTTATACCGAAACTGCCTGATTGGAAGGTTGCTGCAATTGCAGATCTTGGTTTGGGCAATGAGAACAAGATTGCTCTAAGATTTGACAAAGTGTTTTGGCCTAATGTAGAACTCTTGGGCATTGTTGCACCCACCTCTTATGCCTGTGGTTATTTTCTCAATCTACATAAAGCAACAGGCCATCCGATTCTTGTATATATGGCGGCTGGCAGGTTTGCTTATGACCTTGAGAAGCTATCCAATGAGTCGGCTGCAAATTTTGTAATGCAGCAGCTCAAGAAGATGTTTCCTGATGCGTCCGACCCAGTAAGTTCATCTCTCAGTCTTTTTGCAAGTTTTTGGGATGACAGAAAATTTGTTTCTTTGGATAGAGATATCTTTTCTGTTTCTGTATCGTATTCTCCAAACAAATTTGTGTTCTCCAGTAACCAAACCTCAATGTATTTCTTTATTCTCTACATCTTACCTTCTTACTTAAGGAACCTTAATTCATACTATGTTAAAACCTTTTCAGGTTCAGTATCTTGTATCACGTTGGGGAACCGATCCAAACTCTCTCGGCTGTTACACATATGATTTAGTTGGGAAGCCGGAGGACGTGTACGACAGGCTGCGGATGCCTGTTGGTAATCTGTTCTTTGGTGGGGAAGCTGTTTGCATGGATGACCACCAAGGATCTGTACATGGAGCTTACTCTGCTGGGATGATGGCTGCTGAAAACTGTCAAAGATACCTTCTAGAGAAACTAGGCCATGTGCAAAATAATCTGCCTCTAGTTTCTGTTGTTAGGCATGAGATGCTTGAAACTACTAATATACTTCAGATCTCAAGGATGTGATTCTTTTTCTTCTTTTGGATAAAACTGAAAATATTTTTGGTTCAAAAGAACCAGTCAACAAGTCATCGATCAGATGCACATTGTTGTAGTTTAAAAACATTAAGGCAAAATGCTCATTTTCCTTAATCAACTTCTTCCATTTCCCTGAATTAGTTTGTTTGTCACTACATGCTTCTTCAATTTTAACTCAGCCAAGAAGATTATATTAAAATATACAAAGTCAAATAACCCTATGCCAAAGAAATATGTCATTAAAAATACATTTTTTTTTTCATGTATCTACGAAGTATAGAAATAGTACATTCAGTAAGGGATGAAAAGTACATTGGTGAGTTTTCGTTTTACTGTATCCAAATCTGTAAGATTTTTTGGTAACACATGACACATTGTTCAGATAATTCTGCTAAGATTTTGATTAAGTATCTTTATGAACGCAAATTTGGTTTAAGGTAGGAGCATTCATATATTATTATGATAAAGCATTCTTTCTTTAATTCAGTTTTTATAGAAAGCAATCATAAATCATTGTATTATTAAGTCTAAATTATTCATTTTTGTGCACGGAAGCATTCACTAGTTAATGTTATTTTAGAAAATATAAAGATATCAAATGTCATATACTTATAAGGAAATTTAGTGTGTATTTTATAAATGGGTGGTGACATTTGTAATATAACCTAACTTGGAGGTAATTTTCCTGAGTTGTAATTGTTAAAGCTCAAAAGATTTTTCATTATGTCTAAGAGTGAAATTTGATTCTTTAGCAAGTAATATTTCAGAATATAATCTATATGATGTTGAGATTCTATAGCTTGATGGTGGGTTGTCCTTTTCAAGACCTAGATGACATAGATGGTTGAGGATAAGATATAAGGATTTTTTTCATTTAAATTAATTAAATTCTTTATTTATTGAAATGTGCAAAAATTTATCTTCAAGTGTAATGTATCATATTTCGAACACTAGAAATTTAGTTAAAAAAAAAAAAAATTAGATTTCGAGTATTATGTATCTGAAATAAGGAATATTTGATTTTTAACATATTTCGGATGCACTTGGATATATAATAAAAGCGAAAAATATCTAAAATATGGTAGAAAACCAAAAGATGCTTGTTTGAAGATATCTTGGTAAATTTAGAAAGTTTGTTTACTCAGTTTTTGAAATTCTCTCAAGTATAAAAAATATATGGCAAGCCGACAGTATATGTGTTTAGGGGATATCAACTGACTAAATGCGAGTAATTAGGGGATTCGATTTTGAGGTTGATTTATCTTTTTTTTATTTTAATTTAATTAATTAGTTCACATGTTAGAATATTTTGATTTAGTTAGTTAGAAGACATGTTAAAATTTTGATATTTAAGATTCTTTTAATTTAATTAGTTTAGTGTTAATGTTAAGATATTTTAATATAATTAGTTAAAAGACGTGTTAGAAAATTTATATTTTATATTATTTTGATTTA
>NC_029791.2:16892317-16894817 GCF_000816755.2 Arachis ipaensis | reverse complement strand
ATTAACTAATGCTTTTATATGATTATATGTATAAATTAGAGTAATTTTTATATTTAAATTAAGGTCAAATTTTTCATGTAGATTTAGAGAAGATATCTACATGTGTAGATTTTGTTTTAAATGAGTGTATGAATGACAAATGTCTGTTGAAAGAGATAAAAATTGCGGTAAAAGCAGAGTGTGCAGCGAAAGTTTTGGTAAAATGGTCAGGTGCTTTTAGCATGTAAGGATTGTTAATTACTATGATTAAGGTTTTTTTTTTTCTTTTTGTCAGATGGATTAGACAATTTGTAATCGTAGATATTATTCATATATTACACATCTACACAACACACTTACACATACACAATACATGAGTTCATTTAAAGGTTTCTTTTTTTTTTTCTCATAAAACTTGAACTCAGGTGCAGCTTCTTGTGAGGCAGAAGATACTGACATTAGCTCCAAGCCTCGACTACGATGATAAAGGTTAATTAGTAAGTTGGTTAGTTTTTTTTTGGTTGGACTTCTTCTCATTGATGTTTATTTTTGGGACCAAATAGTTAAATAAGCTTAGGAATTATTTTTTGTAATAAAAAGCCAAGTTGAATGAAAAGATGTTTTTTTTTTTGTAAAGTTAGGAGTGAGACTCAAATTCGAAACCTTTAAATAAATATAGAGAAACTATATTATTTGAATTATAATTTATTGGTATAAAAAGATGATCTCTTAACCAAAACAAAAAAAAAAAACTGATTCATTACTACCACTATTCAATAGTTAATTATTCTCAATGGTTAATGGAGTTTTCAGTTCAAAAAAAGAGAACCATTCGAGAGACTGAAGACCCCTCGATTCAAATTACAAGATTTTGTTGAATGTGTCATTATACCAGGAGAAAGCTTAAATCCGTTTGAGGCATACATATCATCTGACATGATTAAGACAAATAGAATATTAATAATAACAAAAGTCATAATATTATTACCAACATTAATATTAATAATACAACTTAATAGAATAATAAGAGCTTTCCTGTTTTTTATTATAATATTAGTAATAAGTGTGTCTAAGTATTATTATTGTTGAGAATATAATTAGTAGTGTTGATAGTTATAACCGGATCAGCGTTTCATTCAAAAAAAATCTTTTGTTACAAAAAAATCTCTAAGCCCATTTATAAAAAAAATTTTACATACATTGTTCTAAAACTTTTTGGCTCACATAATATCCAGCCCAATATATATAATATAAATGTGTCCAACTGATGGCTAATGACACCACTTGTAATTAATTTAATCAAACTCTTTTCTCATTCAAGCACTAAAGTCACATGCATCAATTGCAGAAATTCAAGTTGTATTAGATGATATTCGACATTTAGCAAGAGGCATTCCAAGTTGTGGTTTTACCTGGGTGCCCAGAGAAGCAAACTCATTAGCGCATGAAGTGGCGAGACTCACACATTAGGGAACTCTCCACTAAAATTGGGTCGTGCATAAGCCAATTTCCATCAGGAACGTCCTCTGCAAGGATAATTTGGCTGTCTCAAGGTTGGGAAACAATTCTTGACTGAAGGCAGGAGCTTTTTGGGAAGACAGGGGGTTGAGGCTGCTCTGGTGGATATCTCGACGCTCCAGGAGTAAGTGCTGATAGCTAACGCAGAGATTGGAGTTGCTGCATTGCCGGAAAAACTAGCTACGGTGAGCTTCTTCACCTTGATCTACGGTTTTCATGTGACTTGGTAGTTGGAGGGCTGTGGCAGGTGCATCTGCCGACAACTAATCTGAAGGAAAGGTATGTAATTGGAAGGATGTGGTCCAGGGTGCCAAATGAAGTACAATTCCGGTCCCAACCCCTATAAAAAAAAAGAAAAGAAAGGGAAGGAAAGCTTAATCAGTACCATGATAAAACATAGGGCAACATTCTCGAGTCCAACAAGAGCTTTCTGATGCTTCACTTCTTACCTAGCTCTGGTTTATGGTTTCTATTCAACTAATGATGGCTTCCAACAAGACCTGTGTAGTGGTGGTTATGCATGAAGTCACTTAGCTCTCAAACTGTCGATTTGGAGATGGAATCTCTGAGATCTGAGCTGAACCTCATAGCGCACAAATGTCTTAGTCCCTACGGCGATGTTGCACTGATCTTGTAACACCCTACCACACAAAGCTTTACGCTTAAGTCGTAAAACAAAAAATAATTTATTAACTAATTATCTACTAATTTAACCGGGGTTTACATTCTACCCACCTAATAAAGAATTTTGCCCTCAAAATTCAAATATAGTTACCTGAAAAGAGATGTGGATAGTCCTTTCGCATATCTGATTCGAGTTCCCAGGTATGTTTCTCGATACCAGCTCGTTTCCAAGCTACTTTTACCAATGATACTTCCCTTCCTCGTAATCGTTTAACACTGGTGTCATCAATCCTCACCGGAATTACTGGGAGTGTTAGATCTTCTCTCACTTGGATTGGTTCTGGTTCTAGAACATGACTTGCGTCAGGATTATACTTCT
>NC_029791.2:16890799-16892120 GCF_000816755.2 Arachis ipaensis | reverse complement strand
CTGCAGGATACGTCGTGTTCCCTGCCCCCAATACTGAGCTTCACCTTGCAACTGATAAGTCCCAAATTCAACCCATTGCTCTTCAGGAATCTGTTGTGCCTGTAACGCCCTTTCCATAGCCTGAATCCAATTATCTGCATCAGTTGGATTTGAGGTTCCCCTAAAAGTCGGAAGGCGAACTTTCAGAAATGTAGCAAGTATCATAGGACCGTCCTCATCATTATTGTTCCCATGATTACCCTGATTTATCTGATTACCCAGTGCCTCAGCTGTTGCCTGCATAGCTGCAGCCATATTTCCCAAGGCAGCCATAAAGTCTACTGGATCAATCCCTGTGGGTACAGGAGTAACGGTGCCTGTCCTACCTCTACCTCGCCCGCGACCGCGTCCGCGAGTCGACATCTGGTCCCTATACACACCAAACAAGTGATATTAAGTTGATCAGTCTCAATATCGCAGGTCTAATGCTTTAAGTTCCAAATGCATGCTCACAAACGTTTATGCCGCACTTAAAATTCGAAAATTGGGGGAAGATGAAGCTGAGAGTGAAATAGCAAGTTACCTATGAAATTGTTCCGGTAGAAATGTAGAGCTCGACGCAGTGAACGCGTGGCCGCAAACGGTGCGGCGATCGGAGCTCGAACGGAGGAGTTACGGGAAATTGAATTTCACGTAAATGAATTTCTCTTCTTCTCTTCCCTGGGAGGCTTGCTGCGTCGCTGAGGGAAATGAAGAGAAAATGAGCCCGTGGCTCTTTTTAATGGGCTGGTCCGACTGAACCGACAGCCCGGTTCGGGTCCGGTTCAACCGGTTCGGTCCTTTCGGTCCATTCTTGGACCGTTTTCTTCAAAATTAGTGTCAAAATTCTCGTTTCGATGAGCTCTACCCTATTTTGATATAATATTCGCATTTCTAATCCTCCTTATTAAAAAATAATTTATTAACTAATTATCTACTAATTTAACCGGGGTTTACAGATCTGGAACGGGATTCAGGCGTCTGCAAGTGGGAGATAATAGTGGAGAGGGTTTGGCTTCGTTGGCAACCTTAGGAAGAATGGTGCACAAGGGATCTGATGGAGTTTGATTTCTGGGTTGGGTGGGTCTTGGGGGGTCCATCCAATTATTGTGCTTTGGGCCCTTGGTGGGCCTTGGCACTGTCCAAAAAAAAAATTTCTTTTCTCAAAAGTCACATCACCATTCACTTACTCCTACTAATTCGTATAGCTGCCATTCAATGATCTACAAAAGTTATCCCACACTTGTCAATCAGATGCTCCTCCAACACAAATTTATATGTGTAGATTTATTCCTCCATCTAT
>NC_029791.2:16886618-16890280 GCF_000816755.2 Arachis ipaensis | reverse complement strand
AGACAAAATTGAATGAATTAAAATATTAAGGGTATTTTTTAAAAAAAAATCACAAACGTTAGAAGAAAAAAGCATACTTTATCCTAATTAATATTTAATTAATTTAAATACATAAAATTCATAAATTAGATAAAGTTAATTTTTATAATTTAGTTATTATGAGCAATGTAATACACATTACAAAAAACTGATCAAATGTATTCTTATAGACACATCGGATTCTCTTGCCACATCATATGATCTTGTTTATCCCATCGCCTAACGTCCTACTAATTTATATTAGAGGGGCTAGGTTCAGATACTCTGTCGAGCTAAGAATTTTATGTTTGATAATCATTTACTCTATGCATTTGTTGAGTAGTGGAGGCTCGAGATGCATAGTTTTCACCTTCCGTGAAATGAGTGCATTGTTACACTTCAGGATGTAGTTTATCATCTTAGTTTATTCACAGATGGTGAGCCGATTGGGGGGTTACACTAGAAATTTTCAGCAGTTTCATGGCCATCCCACATGTTTGAGCAATCGCTTTCTGATTTGTCATCCACACCTTTTAATATGATGGCTTGAAATAAGAACTCTGTTGTACTGCACTTTGTAATACTGAGATAGAAACAGAAAGATCAATATGTATAATCAGTAGAATCACCGTACAAATCAAGCTGTTATCTAACTGAGAATGGTCTTGGAATATGGTTGGTGCCAAATAGGAGTGTGACCTCCAAACTTATGCACCTCTTTACAAAATCACTCATAAATCTCATCACCTAATATATAACATAAACAACATTTACTTGTAAATTTTGTAAATTATAAAGAATGATATTTATTAGTAGCTCAGATTTCGTTGAAGTCTACCATGAAAACTTTATGGACACCCAATAGAGAATTACTTGCATCAATAATAATATTTCAACCTATTTAACTCTAAAATTCTATATTCAGCATTCCTTCGAATGTTGTAGTTTTTTACTACCATCAGAACAACATCTCTATTTCTAAACCTATGGTCCACCCAAAATTTTACGCTGCCATCTGTGCTATAATCTTCCTCTTCGCCAAGATTAAAAGGATCATCTATCTGTATGAGATCCAGATTAAGAGTGGTATTGGCTTGGAATATCTAATACTTATAGAATGGCCAAAGATGGAGGAGGAAGAAACTGAACACCCCACTAGTTAGAGTCTCCGACACATACTCATCATACGAATCACCCTCGTTAGATGATCTAGTTTCATAGTTTCAACAATATGATCCAAATCCTCCCCAATTTCTTCTTCATGACCACGCGGTTCGGCATAGTGAATTACTGTTATCACTACCAGGGCTACCTACGAGATCAAAGAAGAAGACCCACAACTACCACCTACATCACGAACCGCAACATATCACTACTCTATCACATGTTGCGGCATTTGCCCTTAACCTAGCATGCATGTCGAACATTACTCTCACATGGCATCCGTTTTGACCCAAAATGTCCTGTTAAGAAATCTTCCATTTGGCAGTGCTGATATAAATCTATAAGCAACTCTTCCAACCTCTTTGGAACCTATTGCACTCATGTTGTTCAAGATAACATTCTTCAGCGTATCTAGAGAATCGATATGGCAAGTACGCAACATCACAAGAGAACTGCATGCGAATATCACTCCCTCGTCATCGTTTCTTATGATCCTATTCGGATAAATAACCATAAAAAAATTAATTACTAGTCATATCTGTGAACGAGAAGAGAGAATGGTGGTATAAAATGGATTGTGATTAGTTTTGGAGGCTTCAAGCTCCTTATATAGGTGATTTTTTTCGAACGTAATTATCTAGGATGCCGAGTGAAGGATTACCATGTGTTCATAACACGCAGCGGAAGAAAAGAAAGTAATCCTTAAAGATTTGTTTTGTACTTAAACTTTATTCCAATAATATATAGATCAAATCTAAATACCTTTAGACGCTTTAGTAAAAACTGTATTATTCGATTGTACGAAGACTCTATGCGTATCCACACCGAGACCAACTTTTGCTGTCAACTCCTTGACCAATAGATATCTGATCTAAATTGAGAACCTCTTTGCAACTTTTGCACACCATAAAATTCTTCTCCAAGAATTAGGCTCACATACATTTATGTGTGTAGAGGTAAAGGAATAAAAACTCTTATTGTTCTCTCTCTGTCACCTTCCCCTACTCTTGGCATACATATATATAGTATGAAATTTGTTACTGATTTTAAATTTGAATCTCAATTCAAATTTAAATCATATCTTAAAATTCTAAATCTGAATCATTCAAATTTATGAATCATATCATAACTCAATTTGAAACAGAATCAATTAAGATCTCATCCAAATTTAGAAATAGAATAACTAATTATTTTCAAATCTCATTTAATATTCTCAATTATCATACTATTATTATATTCTTGGTGCTAGCAAAGAATATAATAATATTCCATTTAAATTAATATAATTATTTATTTGATCAAATCAAAATAATAATTAAATAATTCTATAGCAAATATTAGAACACTCGTTAATGTGTGACTCCATAGGTTCAATACTAAGCGGGTAGTAAATTAGTCATACTAAATTTACTAATAAAGGTTGGCGTCTAGCAACACTCCTCAACGACCCGATAGTATGAAGTAATATATTTTTACTAAGAACCTCAGAAGAACAAAGTATAATTCATTCCATCTTTCTAGCTATTGGTTAACTTTTAGAGTATGGTTTAAATGTCAAACTCTAACTTGTTACCATTCTTATAATAAATTGTGAATGACTTAAGAAACTCATTTCTTCATTCATTCAATCCCCTTGGCCAAGGTTTTATTCATCTCAGTCATTATAATCATAGAGCTCAAACTCTTTACCGAGAGTTGACGGATTCCTTATTGACTAATCATTAATTCTACAAGTATTTAAATCATACCCAATATCCATTCAACTAGCACCCTAGGGTATTAGGTATCCGAAATCAAAGTATAATAAATACATTGTTAATTATTATGATAGTCGCAGGTCAAAGGAAACTCTATTACTATGTTCATTTTGAGAATATCCTATTGACAAATATATGGTAATTATAACCATTAGGAATTCTCAAAGTGAGTCAGTTCAATGGTCATATCTCTATATGCACCATCTATATATATAATTTAATAAATGAGATCTATTAATCTTCATCCAATGAAGACCATTATATATATATTGATCTTTCTGAATTATTAATGTCCTTTTTAATAATCCTATGACCAAGAACAATTTAGATTAAATTATAAAAAATTTATCTCTCAATATTATGATCACTATCACAATGATAAATCTATAAATTTAATCAAAGACCTTATTATATTAATATTTTAATATAATAATAATAACAAATTATTTGACACGTGATTGATTGGATTGTAGTCATACTACTTATTTCCAACACCGAGTAACCTATATAATTTTACATACATCTCGAGTATATTAGGTTGAATTTTTGTTTGGTCTGAACTCGGGTGCAAAACACCCTAGATCTGTATATATACGTAGATGTAACATATTCCGAGTATTTTTTTTAAAGTGTTTCACATCTTAAGTGTACAGTATCCAATCTCTGTAATTATTTATCTTCTATGGTTTGTACTCGAGATATGTATTGATAGTATGAAATTGT